>NW_028230453.1:12848310-13148310 GCF_043228905.1 Azolla caroliniana
TGTGTAAAGGGGGGCTCAATATGTGATATCACCAACACCACTATCATCAATATAATTATATTCATCTTTATCTTCTTCATATTTTTCTACTTCTCAAGTGTACAATCTTTCTTCATCTCAAGTGAACAAATTTCATCCAATCTTACATTGATCGTCATCTCTTCAATAATTCTACGAACGTCCTCCCTAGTCCAAGACCCCGGAGGTCGCTCGAGTAGCACATGCACGCACGAATCTTCGCGACAGCGCCATCGCTCAGATTGGTGACACTGCCTCCATTGACGCCATCTCTCGCATCACTGGTGAGTTTATCAAGTGGGCACACAACCCTCACCCAGTCCAGTGGGCCCACGAGTTCGTTCAACGGGTCAAGGAATAGCAAACACGACCCAAATCGGTAGCCAATTTGGCATGGTTCCTCACTCGCTATATGTGTGCAAAGTTCAAAATTGGCCCTCCAAGCCGCCCTTACATATGCTGCCAGGAACGATGCCGCAAGGTAACCGTACAGAGCCAGACCACACACCTTCGCATCCCGGAAGGCGGCTTCTTAAGACAACTCCACCAAGGCCAACGCGACCGTCCACCAGCACACAAGCAACCACAAATCACCCACGTGGCGGCCGAGAATACCCTAGACCTAACCAAGGATATCGTGCCGACTTCCAGGTTGTCCAATTTCTCCCCGAGACATCCGATTTTCCGCTACCATTGCCACAACTCACTACACATCAGCAACATGACACCGTCATCCAAGAGATAACCCATGAGTTGCACTCCCTTCAACCATTTCCCTCACAACAGCAGTTCATGCTTTGCGATAAGTTGGTGGTCTTCATTCAGGCGAATCACGAGCCTTGTCTCTACATCCCTCATGCCCTACAACAAACGTATCTTCAATTTTATCGTGGTGTCGATTTGTTACGCGCGTTGTCGTGAAGAATGTGCTTCACGATATAAAAATGAGCTTAAATGTTGTATTTAATAATATTTGAGAGACTTGAACCCACATCCTTATATATGAAATACAATGTACATACCACTAGGCTAGGCTATTTATTTGTAAAAGTTTGTAACAAATGTGCTTCATGATATAAGAATGAAGCTATATATTGTATTAAGTAAAATTGAGAGACTTGAACTCTCAACCTTGTATGCCAAACACAAAGTATACACCACTAAGCTAGGTTAGTTATTTTAGAATGCATTTTCATCATTATACTTATCCCATATCTATTTTCATACATGAGAGCTCAAGTGAGCATGATGGCTACCATGCACCACGTGCTATATATGTGCGCCAAATGGCGATCATGCATTACATGTAACTCATGCATTACATGCATGCCATGCTCCCATACATTATCATATGCATGCCAACACTTATATAAAGAGGGGCAAGGAAAACAAGAAAGGAATCAAGAGAGAGTGAGAAAATAATATAATCAACTAAAGAAGACTAGCTCATTGGGTGGTGAACCTCTCGTTTCGAAGTTGAGGTCATGGGTTCAAATCAAGGGTCGATAGAGAATGTGTTCAGTTCGATCGAGGATTGTAAAGTTGGTAAAATATTATATTTTTAATATACATCATGTTTATATCATATACTCTTGTTCCTTGAATCATACTTTGTCTCAATCTTCTTTCTAGAATCATACTTTGTCTCAATCTTCTTTCTTGAAGCATACATTGTCTCTATCTTTTATCTATGCTCATCTCTCTCTCTCGCACACACACACACATTACTCGTAACTCTTCTTCTTCTATCCTTAACCACTCTATCATCACCATACAAGCCTTATTAAAAGTTAAGTTTCTTCAACTCCCCTTAACCTTAGTCCCCGCGACTTCACCGCACGAACCACAACTACCCCGACAGCGTGCGTGTGGCAGGGGTGGGACCACGGGAGACTCGTACGAGGGAGAAAGGGAGTTCAGGAAATCGACTCCAGACACATACCAGAGGCTACCTAGCACGAGAGAGAGAGAAAAAGATTGCGCACAACACCGACTCTTATGTGCAGAAACCAAAAAGGGTCGAAACACCCGACACCATCAGAGACGCAGAAGTGCACAGCCAAACAGATATATATATTACACAAGAAGATTACAACCCCGAACCAAGGTAGGTTACAGCCGTAGTTGGTTGCCAAGCCGCTGGTCCGGGAGCTCACGGCTGTCGTGCCGAGCGGGGTCTTGCACAGGAGACCTAGCAAAAGCAAACCTACAAAAGGGGAAAGATACGACCACAACCACAAGCCGGCTACATGCAGAAGAAGAGAAGTTAACCTAACAACTTTGCTGCCATAGCTCCCACCCGACTTCTCGAGAAGGAGAAGAAGAAGAAAGAGAAAAAAAAGAATGTAGCTAACCCTAGAAAAGAAAGCACAAAAATGGTATACCCTTACAACTCAAAATGGGCAACCCCTTTCACAAAGGGCGCTCCCTCCCTTTTATAGAACAAGGAGAGGGAGCGTAACAATGTGGAATAAACCCCTTATTACATGGGATCCTCTGTTCCGACTTAACTCCTATTATTCACACGTTTTTACAAGGGTAGGTGCACATGGTGCACTCCGTCGATTCTTCCAATATCCCTCGGTTTCTCACTATGGCCCGAAATCTTCACGATATCTGCCCCCACCAAACCGCACGTCCACCGGTACGTGCCGAGTTTGGAGAAAGGCAAAAGATTCGGGCCGGTGTGAAACCGGTCCTCCGTGACTGGCATCCCGGCTTGTCACGTCGGCCGCTGCCAGTTCGAACCGTGGGCCCGTCTTTCGCCCGCATGCACGCTTCTCATTCCTTTGGTTACGCGGTGTCCTCCGTCCGAGGAACACCCGTGATGGCCCGCTTAGCCTCCGTGGATCTTCGCATCGTCTCGGTGTCCGTTCCTTGTCGTCCATCGCCTTCGTCCCCTCACCGCCACCTTCCATTACCCTCGGTCTCACGTTGCCACGTCAGCCAAACAGCCGGGATCTCCAAGTAAGTGTGGAGGATCCTTCTCAAGCCTCCGTTTGTTGGGTCTTCGACTCTCGTACCAAACGCGTCCGATCTTTGTCTTTCCGACTCTGCCAGTCGGTTCTGTATCCGGTTCGTGGCCGCCTCGCCGGCCTCATACCTCCTTTCGCTCTACTTCTCATCGTCCGATCACGTTCACCAGCCGCCATCGATCTCTCCTATAGGACTCACGTCGGCACTCGGGCCGACCGCCGGATCGGTGTGAGGATCTTCGTGGGACCTCCCCGTCTGCCTTTGGTTGCCTTCATCCCCTCTTCGCCACCGTTCACCACTCTAGGTCTCACGCCGGCTCTCGGGCCGACCATCGGAGTCTCTAGAACCGGTGTGAAGGATCCTCCTCGGGCTCTTCGTATCTCAGACCCTTATCCCGGGTCGTTTCTCTCTGCATGTCGAGAGGGCATTATGTTCCGCACCCTCTCCCGTCGTACCGTCGTACCGAGTTCCCGGCCTCTTCGTAGGCCTGCTCTCTTCCTCCCTTCCGGATCGGTTGTCCGGAAGTCCGCTCCGCCCGGTGTCGCGTTGTTAAGCGCTTGCGTGTAGAAGGGGCAGGACCACGGGGGTCTTGGACTAGGGAGTAGAGGAGAAAGAATAAGATATGTTTGGAAGCTTAGCTCAAGAGGAGAAGAAGAAAGAATAAGATCACGACATAGAAGGAGAGATTGGCGGAGGTAAGATACTCAACAAGATATATTAAAGCAAACGAATGATTACAACAACGGTGGCCGCATGGGCCGCACCAAACGACTATGAGAAAACCCTAACCGAGGATGAATAAGGAAACCCTAAACGAAACCCTAACCCTAAAACGGTAAGAACTCTAGACTACGTGGTATACCTCTCATACGCAAAATAGGCAACCCCTTCACCAAGGGCGATCCCTTCCTTTTATAGAACAAGGAGAGGGATCCGTAGCATCGTGGGATAAATCCCTTATTACATGGGATTCTTGTCCCGACTTGATTACCCTTCGGCGCCATAAAGGCGCCCTCGTTATTCACACTAAATGTACAAGGGTGAGGGCACATGCTGCACCCCGCCGATGTAGCCAATATTTCCCGGTTTCCGCCTCTGGCCGAAATTCTTCACGACATCCGCCCCCACCAAACCTTGTTCCCGCTCCGGGAGCCGATCAAGCCGCCGCTCGTACTCTCGGAATGCCTTCATTGCGCCCCGATGGGTCTTCGCCGACGATATCCATTGGTCAAAGTCACGCCTTCCCCAGCCTTTCGATTGCCCTCTGTATACCTTCAGGAGCGCCTCTTTGAAGGCCTCCCACGAACTATGAGCCTCACGGAGCTCCTTTACTTCCGCATGCATTCGGACAGCTACGACCCGACAGAAGAACTCTAGCCTCAACGCCACGCACTTCCATTTCCGCGTTGTAGGCTTCCAAGTAAAATGGGACCTTGTCCCCATTGAAACGGCCGACTCGATCGACCACCCGCTCAATCGCTTGCTGCCCTGACTCTCGTCTTGTTGTTGCCCGTCCAAACTCCCTCACCACTTTGACAAAAAGTTGCGCGAAGTCGTCTTCTTCCAGCTCCATTCTCCCTTGCCGCCCTTCACGTCGGGTTCACCAAAGATGTCGCGTTATTACACACGTGCGTGTAGAAGGGCGGAACCACGGGGGTCTCGGATGAGGGAAGAAGGGAATTCGAGAAGACGATTCCGGACACATTCCGGAAGCAACAGAATGAGAGAGAGAGAGAGAGAGAGAGAGAGAGAGAGAGAGAGAGAAAGAAAGAGAGAGTGCGCACGCTTGACACCAACTCACACACACACACACAACGCCGACCCAACTCATGCCCCTATGTACAGAAACGGAGGTAAGAGGACGCCAAAACACCCACACAGACACTGATACGTAGAACCCTCCACACATATATTACAAGATTAAGATACAATACTGGCATCGAGCCCAACCTAAGTAGCTCAGGTTGCAACAATCGTCTACTGCCAAGCTGCCGGTCGGGGAGCTCTCGGGCTTGTCACGCCGAGCGGGGTCTTGCACAGGGGACGGGGCAGCAAACAGAAACACTAGAAGTCCCGGCTCGATACACAGAACGACGAAGAGGAAGAAGCAGAGGAAAGAAGAAGAAACGAAACCCTAAAACAAGAGGAAGAGAAAGAGATGATGTCTCTTAATCCAATGGTATACCCTACGAATGCAAAAATAGGCAACCCATTCACCAAGGGCGCTCCCTTCCTTTTATAGAACAAGGAGAGGGATCCGTAGCATCGTGGGATAAATCCCTTATTACATGGGATTCTTGTCCCGACTTGATTACCCTTCGGCGCCATAAAGGCGCCCTCGTTATTCACACTAAATGTACAAGGGTGAGCGCACATGCTGCACCCCGCCGATGTAGCCAATATTTCCTGGTTTCCGCCTCTGGCCAAAATTCTTCACGACACCGGTTCTCGTCCGGGTTCGTCCGTCATTCTCTGGATTGCCGAGTCCCGTTCTCTTGCCACCACCGTCAGTATCTTGGTCTTATGTCGGATCCAATGCCGACCATCGAAGTCTCTAGATCCGGTGTGAGGTGACCCATAGGACCGAACTTCGTTCTCCTTGTTGCGGTCCCGCCTCCATCTTCCATCTCTTTCGGTCTCACGTTGCCATGCCGGCCAAACTACCGAAGTCTCTGGTCAAGATGTGGGCACACCGATTTCGTAACGACTCCCCCCGACTCATCCGGGCCACCGACCCTTTTAGTGGTGCCGGTGGATAACATCCGGTCTATGATCGATCAAGCCCACCTGGGCTTGATTCTCTAATGTCCGGAGTTTCGGCTCCAATGCCAATCTTGCCGAACTCATTCTGTACCCTCGATCATCTTCTTCCTGATTCCCGACCTTCGCCTGGTCGGTCTTTCTCCCCATGTAAAAGAGGGGGGCTCGTTCCGCACCCTCTCCCGTATCGGCATCCTCATGTTGATTCTGGCCCCGGTCGGACAATCCACGACCGGATCGCGCTCCAACCGAATCGGAGTTTCGCGTTGTTCGGTCCCCGGTCGGGTCGATTCTTGGTCTCTTTGTCGACCTTCTCGCGAGCCATTTACCATCCATCTTCGCTGGCATTGTGCCAGGACTCCTCAATACCGTCATCCATCTCCTCGGTCTCACATTGGCGTAAGGGCCCGAATGCTGAGTTCTCCAGAATCGGTCCCAAGGGCTCTTGTTCGTTCCTTCCTCGTATCGTCTCACCGGTGATTCTCGGTCTCTCGCCGCCGCCTTCTTCCTCTTGGGACTCACGTGGGCACTCGGGCCCGACTGCCATCGTCTCGGGAGCAAGTGTGGGAAGACGCGTAGAATCGCCTGTCCTATTTACGCCCTTGTCCGTAGCCACCGGCTCCTCATGGTCGGTGGTCGACCCTTTTCCCATCGGGCAAACCCTGCTTGGGCTTGCTTCTCCAATGTCCGGAGTTTCGGGCTGACGTGCCCGAAACCGCCGGTCCCGACGCTCTGATTCTACGATCGGTATCTCGGCCTTGTCCTCGGTCGTTCTTTCTCTGCAAGTCGAGAGGGCGTTATGTTCCGCACCCTCTCCCGTGGTACCGTCGTACCGATCTTCTGCCTCCTTGTGGGGCAAGTTTGTCTCCTCGGCCTCGGCTCATGGCCTCGATCTTTCCTCTTCCTTGAGCATCGCCTCGAGAGTTGCATACGCCTCTGCAATCCTGGCCCCAAAACCGAGCCTTGCCGACTCTCTCTGTCGTCCAGCCTCTTCCCGTTGTGATGGCGCGCCGTCGAGCGCCTTCCTCCTAGCCTTCTCGGCCCGCTCGTCATCTAGCCGTTGGCATACCCTTCTGACCTTCGACCAGTCCTCCGTAAGGCCATTCGCTCCGTCCTGGTCTTCGAGCTCAATCCCAATGGCCTCCCGTTCCGCTCGGTCAATCGACCTGATGAACAATAGGACTTTGTCCATCCCCACCAAACCTTGTTCCCGCTTCGGGAGCCGAGCAAGCCGCCGCTCGAACTCTCGGAACGCCTTCATTGCGCCCCGGTGGGTCTTCACCGATGCAACCCACTGGTCGAAGTCGCGTCGTCCCCGGCTCTTCCACCGTCCTCCATATGCCTGCATGACCGCCTCTTCAAAGGCCTCCCACGAACTATGAGCTTCTCGAAGCTCCTTCACTTTCGCGTGCATACAGACGACGACGACCCGACAAAAGAACTCCAGCCTCAACGCCTCATCTACGTCTCGCTCCTCCATTTCCACGTTGTAGGCTTCCACGTAAAATGGGACCTTGTCCCCGTTGAAACGGCCGACTCTTTCAACCACTCGCTCAACCGCTTGTTGCGCTGACTCTCGTCTTGCTGTTGCTCGTCCAAACTCCATCACCGCTTCGAAAAAAAGTTGCGCGAAGTCGTCTTCTTCCAACTCCATTCTCCCTTGCCACCCTTTTCTCATTGGGTTCACCAAATTATGTCACGTTGTTACGTGCGTGCGTGTGGAAGGGGTGGAACCACGAGGGTCTCGGACGAGGGAGAAAGGGAGTTCAGGAAATTGACTCCGGACATGTACCAGAGGCTACCTAGCACGAGAGAGAGAGAGAGATTGCGCGCAACACCGACTCTTATGTGCAGAAACCAAAAAGGGTGGAAACACCCGACACCATCAGAGACGCAGAAGTGCACAACCAAACAGATATATATATTACAAGAGAAGATTACAACCTCGGCTCCGAGCCAGACCAAGGTAGGTTACAGCCGTAGTTGGCTGTCGAGCCGCCGGTCGGGGAGCTCACGGTTGTCGCATCGAGCGGGGTCTTGCACAGGAGACCTAGCAAAAGCAAACCTACAAAAGGGGAAAGATACGACTGCGGCCATGAGCCGGCTACGCACAGAAGAAGAGAAGTTAACCTAACAGCTTTGCCGCCATAGCTCCCACCTGACTTCTCGAGAAGGAGAAGAAGAAGAAAGAGAAAAAAAAGAATGTAGTTAACCCTAGAAAAGAAAGCACAAAAATGGTATACCCTTACAACTCAAAATGGGCAACCCCTTTCACAAAGGGCGCTCCCTCCCTTTTATAGAACAAGGAGAGGGAGCGTAACAATGTGGGATAAACCCCTTATTACATGGGATCCTCTGTCCCGACTTAACTCCTATTATTCACACGTTTTTACAAGCGTAGGTGCACATGGTGCACTCCGCCGATTCTTCTGATATCCCTCGGTTTCTCACTATGGCCCAGAATCTTCACGACAACGGTCACCCATTGTCGGGCCATGAGGGTTTCCACACGATTCTCGAAAAATTACACCTCAAGTATTACTGGCCCAACATTCGACACTCTCTCTCTCTACCTATATCAAACAATGTGCTTTGTGTCAACACATCAAACCTGGGGGCAAGCCCGCTGGAACGCTCTAGCCCATCACCGTCACGTCACCTTTTGAGCTTGTCGGATGGGATTTCATTGGACCTTTTCCCGAAACCTCGAGGGGCAACAAGTATATCCTGGTCATAACAGAATACCTCACTAGATGGGCTAAAATTGTTGCCACCCCTATAATTGTCACTACGCCAAAAATTGCCTCCCAACTTTTGTAGAAGGTAATTTTTCAGCATGGTTGCCCTGTCCAACTCTTATCTGATCAGGGTTGCCAGTTCCATGGGGATGTCCTCAATGATGTTGCAACTCAACTAGGTGTCCAGCAAGTGTTTACGTCCCCGTACCATCCACAAACAAATGGCATCACTGAACGCCTCAACAAGACCCTCAAGCAGGAGATTGCCACTTACATCGATCCATGCCACAAAACCTGGGACCAAATCTTACCTTCGTAACCCACGCCTACAATACATTCATACAGGTGTCAACGCGGATCAGCCCCTTTCGGGCACTCTATGGGCACGGCCCTCGACTCCCACCAGAATCATCCATTGACGTCCATTCCAAACCTGCCAACATGGATATTGCCACTTGGGGGCTCTATCTCCAATAAATGCTCCCCCTCCGACAAACCAGCCCCCGAAATCTACAAGTTGTACAACAACGCCAAAAGCGGCACTACAACGTGGGTCGAATTACCCCGACTTACGCTGATGAAACCAAAGTGCTTGTTTACTTCCCGATCTAGCGACGCGGTCTTAATGAATCCCTCATGCACCAATGGATCGGCCCGTTCACCGTAGTTCGCACCATCAAATCCACTACTTGCTCTGACATGATTCCAACAACCGATTCACCTTCGCCCATGTTGCTCGTATCAAGCCCTATGCTACCCCAAGCCTATCTTGTAGCACCCCTCCTTTTCCAATGTCATAAAACTCCTCGTTTTCCTCAAGGGAGAAATGTGGTGTCCCTTTCATGCAAGTGCATGCCTTTTATCACACTACCCTTTTGGCACGCATGTAGCTAGCCAACCCAAAATGGGTACCTTTGTATCTTCAATAAAGTACGTAGCTAAGCAAGCTGGTTTGGATTCTTCTTATGTGCATTTCACAATAGTATTGTTTAATTATTAATATATTCCAAAAACTATAGGCTTGCTGAACTCCTTTTTGTTAGTCTCATAGGTGACATAAAACCTTTCAAATGTATAGAAGAAAACAGCAATAGATTAATAGAAGTTATTACTTCAAAGGAGCAATTTCTTGGAGGACAGCATATAACTTAGGTCAGGGTGCATCAAAAAGTTTATTGAGAAGTTCAGATTGAATGTATGGAATCCAAGGGAAACAAGAAAAAAAAATTAATTGAAAAATTCAAGCTACGTTCCACCAATACAGCCCAAATTCTCTATATCATCGATAACATCTGCTCCAATCCAGCTCAAAAGATATAAATCTTAGGGACCGAAAAACCTAGAGGATTCATAATCATTAACTTAACAAATGGTTGACGAATACATGAGAACACCAACATGGAGGAATCTCTTGGAGCTTGGATCCCAAGCATGATGATCATACATACATTTAAATGGAACAACCTACAACACTTCAAGTTTCAGGAAGTTAAGGTCAGACAGAAAAGATAGTTGGTGTTGCAAGCATGGAAACGTGTTGTTAACATGATGATCATACATACATTTAAATGGAACAACCTACAACACTTCAAGTTTCAGGAAGTTAAGGCCAGATAGAAAAGATAGTTGGTGTTGCAAACATGAAAACTTGTTATTAACATGTAAGGTAGTGATACCTGATTCATTCAAGGTCATCCATATCCATTAGACAAATAGCAATGAGATTTCTAAAACACAAAATATTTGATATATAGGTTTTTACTGTATGGAATGAATGGGTCCTATGGAAGATGATAATACAAACCTCCACGGTTGCATAGGGTACGAAAGGAGGGTTTCAAAAGAAGAAATTGCCTCTCTGTTTTCAACTCATTGATCAATCTTTAGGTCACATCGCCAATCACTAGTAGGGGAATGAGCACCATCCATGTGTAATGCTCAAAAAAATGATTAGATTGATGTGTCGTCTTGTGTCTGTAAAATACTCTAGTGATTAATTGATGCAATGTGCTAAAGTAAATGTAATCATTGCCACTTTGACATGCAGTCAACCCACCAAAAATGTTATTTCCCAAACTCGCCCGGGCTAGTATGTATAGTGTGCCACTTGGTCCTCAATGAGAAGCTTGAGCTAGTCCTTCAAGCATTTTGATCACCTCTATAGTGTCATCCAAATAGTATTTGGCCTTACTTGGCTTTCGACCCACAGTGCACGCGAACACCTCGGCCATAGGTTGCATGATTGGGGCCGTGCTAGTAATTTTCTCAAACATATCCTCATCTGAACGGTCATCCCCACAGCATAAAACAAAGTCCGGAGGTATACCTTTGGTTGCCATGAAAGACAAAAGCTTCTCAGCTATCACACCTTTGCTCACTCCCTGTACATTTGGGTGTTGCAAAAAACACATACTTCAAAGTAAATAACTGAAAGGTATAGAGTCTTTGATAAGAAAAATGCATAAGACATTGTTTGCCGCACATGACACACAGGGTTATGAAAAAAATTGTTCTCTTTTACCTGAGGTTTTACTTCAACCATTTGTTGGCCCATTTTCACAACCACAGGGTCATTGGCAAGGACACTTTCTAGGTGGTCCAAGAGCTCTTTGGCTTGCCAAGCTCCAAAGTCCGGGTCTGCATCCTTGTGATGCCACACTAGGGCACTCTCTTTCTTCTCAATGAAAGACCCATCTGTGGTCTCACTGTACAACTCCATCACCGGCTCTGCCACGTCTTTCCAATCAAAGTCCGTAACCACGTGGCTCGTTTCCCATTCGGAATCCCGGCGCCACCTGGTCATATATACATAGATACATGGATCATGTGAAGACTCAATGCATACTATCTACAGATGCATACCTCTTCTGTAGACTGACTTTCACCACTACTACCACCATCCCACATACACACATTAGGGTCTAGAGTTTCCAATCATGCATGCATAAACATGGACAATGCAAAGAACACCTGAATAGTTATCCACATAGCCCTATTTCTAACCTTACATTGACTATGAAGGAGGGATTTAGGTATCTAGATAAATAACTGTCCACCGGCACATGGGCCAATCTCTGGCTTATTCCAAATTATGGTTATATACAAATTACTATCCACATATATTTGAGCTTATTATTGATCCAAATTAGGGTTTCACATTTACGGTTTAGGGTTTTACGGTTTAGGGCATAGGGCTTGAGACTTAGGACACCTATAAAAAGAACCACACACACACACACACACACATGAGCCTATATCTTGCCTTAATATGTACTCCAAGTTAGGGTTTAGAAAGTACCTGTAAAAATACCCATGCTCGGCCGCTATGCCCAGACAACCACATGAAGCAAACCAATCACCTAGGATGGAGCGCCCGCGGCCGCTGACAATGAAGACATAATTCCTTGGATCGGAGCATAGTATGTTCAATGTTTGCAACACTTGCGGGCTCGGGGTCTTATTAATGGATGTTTGAGACATCATAGTACCATCATAGTCTAGTAGAATGGCTCTAGATGAGGTCCTTCTGTAGGCAGATGCTATGTGTTCGGGTGAGAGTTTCCGAAAGTTTGGATCTAATGCCATTATTCGAAAACTTAACCCGAATCCAATGCCCCATGATCGTCTTTTCGAATGATCTTTACACGTCCTCTCGAGATCCCCCATGAAGCTTTGAGCCCAATATGCAACGTCATGAGTGCTCACATATCGGTAGTGCTTCTCATGGCGCATCCTCTTCTCGGCATCAGGTATCGTCATCGCCATATTGAGTGCATCAGCAAGGCTATCAATATTCCAAGGGTTCACACGTATGGCTCCGCTAAGCGAGGGCGAGCAACCAATGAACTCTGACACTATCAAGGTACTCTTCGGACCATCACCATCTCCTGTGTTCAAGAAATCTTTTCTTACTGGTGTCCTAAGATTCCTTTCATAAAAGGAAACAACAAGAAATCATGAGAAAATAGCACTGCAAATTCATCATCAAAGAAATTTTATAGGACCTCTTGGTTGTTCATTTAAAACTCGTTTCCAAATGTGACAAAATGGAAGAATTGAACCAGCCATTTAGTGAGTGAGGGAAGAGCACCTTTTATCAGGATGGACGTCATCCAGGGCAACAACATTTCTGCCTTGCCTGCAAACAATGTATTGGTATGGTATCAGATTCATGCCATCTCTCACAGCTGTCACAACACAACACTCGGCCACAGTGTAGTAGGCGATCCTTTCAGAGAGTGTCACATGGTGCTCGATGAGCACAACCGGCTTATAATCCTCTTCCACACCCCCACCAAACATCTTGTTTATCCTGTCGACAATGCCATGTGCCTCCGTTTGAACCTCTTTCACATCCTTTCCGTGGCTCCGGGCCGGATTGGCAATTTGTACCATTACAACCTTTCCTACCCATTCCGGGTGTTGGGTGAGGAGATGCTCCATAGCCAAAAGCTTCAAACCAATGCCTTTGAAAATGTCCATGTCATCCACTCCTAAGAGCACCACCTTGCCTTTGAATCGCTTCTGAAGCTCGGCAATTTGTTGGTGTGTCTCGGGGAGATCAAGGCAGGCTTGTAACTGGTCCATATGGATGCCAACTGGCATGATCTTGATGTTGACGGTTCTACCATAATATTCAAGGCTTATGTAACCCCTCTTTGACTCATACTCAACACCAAGTATCCTCCTACAGCAGGAGAGGAAATGGCGAGCATAGTCGAATGTGTGGAAGCCAATGACATCGGCATTCAGAAGCGCCCGCAGCATCTCATCCCGCACGGGTAATGTCCGGTAAATCTCAGACGAAGGGAAGGGGCTATGTAAAAAGAAACCCAACTTCACTCTGCTCCATTTCTTCCTCAAGAAGGTTGGAAGAAGCATGAGATGATAGTCATGAACCCACACATAATCATCGTCAGGGTTAATCACTTCCATCACTTTCTCGGCAAAGTTTTTGTTAACGGAAACATAGGCTTGCCAGAGGAGCCTGTCATAGATGAGGCCGCCATGGGCAGGGGTGAGGGGTAGCATGTAATGGAAGAGTGGCCATAGTTGTTGCTTGCAAAAGCCATGGTAGAAACGATGGCGAACATCAGGAGGAACAAAGACAGGGACGCAATGGAAAGCTTCTAAGAGGTAAGAAGCCACCTCTTCTTGCTCATTAGGGTCGATTTCCACCTTCAGGAAGCCTATGTAGAAGACTGGCATGCCATGAGAGAGGCCGTCTTTGAGCTGAAGTAGGAGAGAGTCAGAATCCCAGCTAAAACACCACTTCTCATCACTCTTCTTCTCCAGCGATGCGCATCTGCTGTTCCTCCTCCTCCTCCTCTCACAATTCAGAGGCAACACGTTGGCCGCGATGATGATGCTGCACCGGCCCACGCCCGCCGCCGCCGCCGCCTCCGCCTCCGGTGGGCAGCTCGGGGCCTCCTCGTCGAACAGTAGTATGCCGGGCACCGTCATGACACGTGGTATCAGTCTATGCTGACGCGCCGGGCGCGGCAGAGGAGGTGGGAAATGATCTGATGTTAGGTCTAACAGGTTTGAATAAGATCTTGAAGACATCTATCTTATTTTCGACTGCTTGAGCGAACACACACACACACACACAATTTAACCCTTCTCGTTCTTCATTTTATTTCTTCGACCGTCCCCATCATTACTGGGAAACCTGAACGATCAGAGAGCATACAAAATGAATGAATGAATGAATGAATGAATGAATGGTGGTTGTGTGTGTTTCCTGATTCAGACATACTGAATATGCTTGAGCTATATATTTGAGATGGGGCATCATCTCAAATGAAGACGAATGGATGGATCATGATTTAAGAAAAACAAAGAGTAAATAAAGAAGAAGAAGAAGAAGAAGAAGACGGAAGGAAGGAAGGAAGGAAGGAAGGAAGGAAGGCAGGCTTCTTCGTTCTTTCTACTTCTACTTCTTCGTCCTTTGGAGCTAGCTAAGCTTTAGGGTTAGAGACACAGATTGAAGAAAGCTGAGGGTGAAGAGGAGCTGCTGACGACTGACTGTCTTCTTCATCGGACACGGACCGGGACAGGGGAGGCTGAAGTGGAGAAAAGGAGAAGAGTTGGGATTCGAACCCAAGATGTATGGATGGATTGGATTGGATTGGATGGAGGCAGCTGGAGGCCGCCGGCCCCTCCCCTGTCTCTCTATCTCTCTTCTTCATATTTTATGCTTTGGTAGATCTATATAACATTTAAAATTAATATATAATATTTACCATTACTACACGTGTTAAAATATATGTTTTTCTCTTTTTTACATACGATATGTATGTGTATGTATGTATAAGCCGTCCTTTCAGATTTTTATTTTATTCTGTTTTTGGGTTTTTTTGGGGGCGGAAATTAAAAATTATACTGTTTTTTTCCAAAACATAAATTTTATAATGTATATTTCCTAGGGAGCCAGCCATAGCCATTGCTTCCATGCGACTTATCACATGCATTGCAATGTAAGACGGGGGGGCGTTAGGGCACAAGTGATGAGAGTGGTCGACGATGCATACTTTGCCCTAAACAAGTTCGAGAGTCCGAGTATCACACTTTGATACAATGCTCTGCTTTTGATCATATTTGACCATGCTTTCCACACATCTTCGACCAAGCCCAATCCTTTCACGAATTTCTCTCACAACCACAATGTGCACTCTCGATTGCAACATTCATTGGTAACGTTCGTGAACATCACTACTCACTTTCACACATATCACGTGAAATGTAATTTTTTTTGGTCTCATAGGTCATATTTGACCTCCGAAGATGATAATATAATCTCTCTCTCTCTCCCTCTCTAGTTAAAACGCACAAATTATATTAATTATATTAATAAATGTGTGTGAAAAACACTACTCTCTCCCTCTCTCTCAACAACCCAATTTTTCATGTTACATGACAATCAAATGAAATTAATAATAATAACCATGGAGAGTTCTTTGTATAGTGGAACACAACATCAAGCTTGTTGCTTGAGACTTTAGCCTACACACTTAATCCCGAAAGGAAAAACTTTAACACATATAGTTATATTTGATTTTTTAAAGAAGTTTCAATAAGATAAACAATAGGCTAGTCTATAAGCAAATGTTTTAGGAGATCTGTAAAAAATGCATGTTTTCAAGATCCCCAATTGTATTATGAGGTATTCTCTATTCCATCGACAAAATTGTTGAAGTGCTTCGTTGATTGTTGAAATGGTTGATAAGTGAAAGAATTGCAAATTTATTACAAGCCCTCTTAGTGTCATTACATTGAAATTTGTAGGATTAGGATGAATAATTAGAACAACATATTATGGACCATGGTATAGAAATTTGCAGTGACGTCACAACCACAACCCCTGATTGTTATTATTCTTCATCTAAGTATATGTGAAAGGCAGAAATATTATGATTGCATACTTGTGAGTCGTGACAATAATAACATGTACAAGTATATATTGCACTCAAGTGTACCACTACTCATTGTAGGGATACATATCCAAGTGTTAGTTTCACATTGAGTGGGTGCACAAACATTGATTCTGAAAGCTCGCTTACAGTGATAATGAGGTAAATGCTTCTCTCATATCAAATGAGCATAATTCTATACAATTTCCTAAGCTAAATATATTGATGGAAAAGGAAAACATCCATCCCAAAAGGTGTAATGGAATTAATCAATTGAAAACATTGAAAGAGGAGCATGACAAACATTTTGTATTCATGATTGCATCTAAATTTGTTCTACGCGTGAATGCCACACAAATTTATCCAATTGAAATACTTGGGTTATGTTGACAGCTAGTCCCTTTATGGTTAAGCTCACTCATTATCTTGTACTTCAACAACATATTGGTGGATAGTGTGTATTGATGGTGAATCTTGCAATCCTTACCCTTGAACAAAAATAACACAACGTTCAATTGTTGTGTGGCTAATTACAACACTAACATGTGTCTACATCTATAGACAACTTGCACTTTGAGGGTATAAATCAATCAATAGTTAAAATGACCAAAGTAATTAAGAATAATAGGAAGGCCATAGATATGGTTCTTCCTAATTGTATATCCTAGAGTTGAGGCTCACCAATTGTCATCAGCTTTTTCCATACTATACGCTATCAAAGAGAGATTGCACATACCTTGGGAAAGTGATTGTAGTCTATGAAAGAGAGATTGCACCCTTGATATATGCAATCTCTCTTTCATAGTATGCATTGTGCAACATGGGAGATGTTCACACAATTGTTGAACCCCAACTTTGGGGCTTTCAATTGGATGGGAATAAAGAAGAAGTGCATAATACGTGACAAGCCCTATTAATTCATATTAACTCTAAGCCCTTGTGCAAACCAAACTATCTAGATTTTGGCTAACTAAGTCGTCAACAACATAGGTAATGGGCTTATTGTTTGCATAATCAACTATTTTATAATATAAAATGATTAAACCACACCCATGTTTTGATGGGTCGATAGTCGATTATTGTTATGCAAGCAACGAGTAGCTGCCTCCAATATTTTCCTTGCATAACTTTTGACCATGCCAAGTAGTGTTGCAACTAGAGTTTATGGCAATCCCTCTAACTTCATTTTAAAACCAAGTGTTCCATGGCCAATGAGTATGTTACTACGTTGAACCACATCAACTTTTTTACATGCCCCATGGGGTTCTGCTCATCACCTTTTTCCTATTGACATTGCCTCATCCTAAAGACGTGTTGAAATTTGAGTATACAACAAGGCACTCTAAATTAATTATATAGACATTACTTTATTATACACTATAATAACATACAACCATGATTATAATTTATCGAATTACTTTTGTGTTATGTTTTTCCTGCACACTTTTTCATGATATTCACCAAGTCCAAACCAAATTATTTATTGTTACGTATGCTTCCTGGAATACTTCAAAACCATAATCTTGGTTTTTCCTAGAATTTCCATGTCATATTTTTTGTCAAAGCCACTTCAATCCCTACAATTATGTCAACAAAGTATATGGACCGGACACTTCACTTTATGATGGTTGTTCATCTTACACCAACAAAATAAATGAAGTGGTAAAGAATTCAAATTATGACCAAGAAACAAACACACCTTTATGTTCCATATCATTGATCAATCAAAATCATTGACTTTATATAACCCTTTAGATGTCCCGACTCCCCACTATACAATGTAGCAAATTACTCCTCATTGATCCACAACCTTACAATTTTAAAATTCTTGAATTAAAATATAAAAATGTGAAACAATAGTGATGCAACTAGTGTATCATAAGATCCGACTCTAATGGTACACCCATTCTTAGAACATATTGCTCCTAAAATAATGGCTTTATAATTTTGCTTTCCATAACCCAAGAGTTGTAAAGAAAGCAATGATAACAAACTATTTCCAAATGCGTTGACATGTAGATGCTGTTTTCCATCCATAGACTGGATGACTACTTTCATGTGCATTCTCTATTGATATATAAGGGATAACTACATTCATGCCCATCGTCTATTTTATATTACTCCATTTAGTGATTTTGCACGTGGATGGCTTTATTATCTATTGCCTATATTATGGACATTATGCATGCCTGCAAAACATTTTATTTCTCTTGAAAGTATGATAGAAATAAATCATCTTATTCTCTAGATATTAACATACATTCTTTCACATCCTTATTTGCCCATAGTTTGTTCACCTTAATATAACTCTGCTTGTAAAAAATAAATTTCTTTGTGCTTATTACACCCCCTTCATCCATATGTTGCCTTATGTTCATGAATAAAAAAATGCACAAAGTTCGACAATGTTGAAAATGATGTCATTTGACACATGGTTAAGACAAAATCTCAATTATATTTGCATGCCCATTGATGATATCAACTACATTATAAGTAATGTTTGGGCGTGGTTTGAAACCTCAACCATTATAGGATTTGTTTTTCATATTAAAGACACAAAAGAATTGAAAATAACCATCACGATATGAAACATATTTTATTTATTTCCCCATGCAAGTCTCCAAAGAATAAAAGACAATACTGTCATAAGAATATATACGAATATTGGCATACATATTTTATTTATTTCCCCATGCAATCCGCTTGAAAAGTCAATGAGGTGTATGTATCTTATAAACTATGCTGAAATGGGACTTACATGATATAGATTAACTGATACAAAAGGTACAAATGGAAGACATATAACAAAACCAAATATTATTGAGTGTGCTTAGAGTGAGTAGACGAATGATACACCGGAGAAGTTCCATCTAGTATTAATATATACAATTACATACTTAAAGTACTAATTGTTAATTCAATAATTGAAGTCAACCTTACAAGGCTAAGTTAACCAACTACATAATTTGTGTGATCAACTTCTCCATTGATTACAACTAATTGGAGCAAATTGTGTTTTTTCTCACACTGCTTCTTGTTGTCAATTGTTTGGAGTCACGAATTTACCAGTGTCGTGGAGGATTTTGGCCATAAGGAGAAATCTCGCCGACCGTATGTGAATAGGGATGTGCACATTTGCACATGAAAGGGTTTTGTATAAAACAAATGTAAATAACTAAGATTGTTAATAAGTACAAGATAGCATAATTTAATAGGTACTTTTAAGATCCCTTAAAAAGAGGGGAATAAAGTGTGTGATGGGAGGAAATCGAGGGGAGGATTGCTAACAGAAAACGACTGTCATAAAGCTGATGTAACCGACCCTCCTTGGGCTATAAACGGAGGGAATGAAGACCGTTTTTGGGATCCATCATGTTGGAGGGGAAGTGGATGCCGGTTTTTGGGGTTTTTTTGCTTTGTGTGTTTGGTTAGATAGGTGTGAGGCCTTTGCTCGCATAGGAAGCCCCTGTGTTCCGAACCAGAGGCTCTACTAGATGGTGTGTTTTGCCGAACTCGAAGCTTTGTTCCCGGCTTGAGTCCAATTGTATTCTTCTCTATCAGTTAATTTATTCTTGGTATTGTTTCATCTGTCTCTCTTCCTGTGTTGGGTCTACTTTCTTTTCTCTATTTTTGTCTTTGGGCGGTCTCATTCTCCCGCCTTCGTTCTTGCATACCTACTTGAGTCTCCGAGCCCGTGTGCTCTTTCAAGATATCTGGCAACCAAGCCGAATAGTAACTGCAGGCTTTGTGGTCTCTCTCTCTCTCTCTTGTAACGGCTCTTTCTGCCGTTGCCATCACCGTCTGCTGCTGCCGTCGCCGTCACCGTCGTCTGATGTCTGCCTCGCTGTCACTGTTTGTCGTTTGTCGCCATCATCACCGTTGTTGTCAGTTCTTGGCCGTCATCGCTACCGTCGCCGTTGTCATGTGTAGTCGTTGCCGCTGTCATCGTTGTCCGCTATTACCTACACTTCTAACAACGTAATCGGCTGAAAACAAGACAACATACATGTCCTTCTACACTCGAACCTAGCGCGCAAGGCATCGATGCTCGACTAAGTTTTTTTTGTCCTCTTTGTCTTTTCTTTCTTTTATCTTTTGATTTACAACATGAATTCTAGATGAAACCATAAGGAAACACACGAAGAAATTATATGTAAGGAAGAATTTTTAGATGTCCTTAACCCTTTAGTTAAAATAGAAAAATGGGCGAAAGAGATTGAAGTTGAAAAACAAAAAGATAAGGAAGAAAAAGAAGTGCTTATTGTTGAAATAACGAAACTTAAAGTAGACAACACGAATCTTCAGAAACAAGTTAAGGACCTTGAGACATCTAGGGAAGATGGTGAAATATCTTCCCTAGAGGATATTAAGGACGAGATAAAAAAGGTTAAGGAAGAGGTTAAAAGCGATATGGAATTAGCAAAAACTGGGCGGGTTGATGTAGTAAAACGTAATATTAAAAAGGAACTAAAGGATGAAAATATTGTAAACACTACCCTTGAGGAAAAAATGCATCAAGCTTGACGCCTAAATGTACGAGTTACTGGGCTCAAGGAAGGGGCATCTCCTGATGAAGATGCACAAACATTAGGGAAAATGTTGGGGTACGAAGCCCTACCAATCACTAAAACTTGGAGGGTAGGATGTGACACCACTAGGGAAAGAGCTTTGGTCCTTCAGTTTAAGGACTTAGAATCTAGAAATCACATTTTTTAAAAAGAGACAAATTCTTCGAGGATTGGGTAGGGACCCTATCTACCTTGATGAAGACCTGACCAAGATGCAAATTGAGCATCGTAAAACTTGTATGCTGCGAGTCATACAAGCTCGTAAAGAGGGACATCGTGCTTTTTACCAAGACAGACGTGTGATAATAAATGATCGCGCCGCCAATTGACGGCGCGTGGCCCATGTGAAAGACAATAAACTTAGGATGGCTTTATGGAACTGTAACGGTGCACTTTGGACACACCCTAGCCGTCTAGAGGAGATTTTGAAGGTATCTAACATATTTTTTTAGTAGAAACACATCAAAGCCCAAATCGAGGACTGCCACGAGTTGACAGTTTTCGTTGGGAATCTGTCTTTAGACAAACCTCACGTTGACATAGTACTAGAGGGTCTGGAGGGGTTGCGATACTATTTCCGAGAGAGTTACAAAATAAGATAGAAATACTAAAGAAAGATCCAGAAGCCCGTTTTATGTGGGTGAAAGTCCTCACTAACAAGGATCATGCAATATTTATCGCCGTGTGTTACTTCCCCCCGAAAGGATCCCAGTATAATATGGTTGGAGAGGCGAGTATAGTTGATGAAGGAACGCTGCATGGGCCTTCTCCATACGAACCTTTATCGGATGACATAATCTGATATTCTTCTCAAGGGGAAGTCTTCCTTGTAGGAGATTTCAATGCGAAAACCCAATCTCGACAATGCACAATATTTTAGATGGATAGAAACCTCGAAATGGTGAATGTCGACCCTTTAGTCTTAGACATAACGCGTACATCAAAGGATCAAGGTGCGAACGCCACAAACTTTGGCCATCATCTGCTTGAACTTAGAAGCCGACACCATATGATAATATATAATGGCTTAGCCAAGTGGCTGGGCTCGGAAGCGCTCACATGTTTCCACATGGAGGAGGGGAAAGCACAGTTGATTACCTAATAGGACCCCCTGAAGCTACCCACATGGTTAACTAATTCCGGGTGGCCCCATGCCCCATTGGTGCATACCATAGCTTCTTATACTTTGAGCTAAAATGTGACAGCTCCCACGCCACCAACTCTAGTCAACCAAACCATCACACCATAATACATTTCACGCATGAGCTCCGCTGACATCTACTCTTGACATGTTCAAACCCATCTCTCCTCTTTTGATTCTTCCTTGCCTTTAGAGAACCTCACTACAGAACTCACACACACCCTTCACTTAGCAACAATTAGTAGCTTCCCATGCACGAAACACTCCAATCATAGTAGAATAGGGTCTATGCCACAGAACAAGTGGTATGATGAGGATTGTAGAGAGTTGTATAGACAACTTAAAGTGTCGCGACTTAGTGGTACTATTTCCTCAGTACGGGCTCGAAAAGAGATGCGCAAGATGACACGTCGTAAAAGACGAGCTTGGGAAGCATCCCAATATTGGGAACTCTACCATATGCTCATGAGTAGGGATTGCCCCCTTGCATGGAAGAGACTACGGGAACCGTGACCACAAACACCCATCGAGGATCCCAATATTTGTCACACATATATCGAGAGACTCTACCATGTCCCGAACCAACCACCCATCCCAATGCCTTCCACACCCCGACCTAACATGGGGACACTTTTCATGACCTCTAGGGTCACGAAGGTCATAAAAAAATTACAACATAGGAAATCCATGGACCACACAGGATTGCGAGCCGAGCACATCATATATGCTCGAGAGAGCCTAGCCCCCTTTCTCACTCTAATATTCAACCGCGCCCTTGCCGAGGGTTTTCCACCACAATGGACCATGAACACAATGGCCTCTATACATAAAGGAGGGGACCCAATGGACCCAAATACATATAGGACCATTATGATAGGCCATATGCTCGCTAAACTATATGGTGTGGTAATGGAAGCGGAGCTTAGCGATTATATGGAAACATTAAGTCTTCGAGCACCTGATCAGGCTGGCTTTAGACGAGCCTTCTCCACTATTGACCATATCTTCACACTTAGGTGCTTAATTGACCAGACGAAGGCTCATAAGAAGAAATTATATTGTTGCTTTGTGAACTTCTGTAAAGCCTTTGACACAGTTCCTAGGGAGAAGTTGTTTGATAGACTTAAGAGGTTGGAGATACCTAATGACATGATCTGGGCCATTTATGCCCTATATGAGCAAGTCTCTAGGTGCGTAAGATGCCCAAGTGGCCTATTCGATTGTTTCACTAGCACCATTGGTGTAAAACAAGGGTGGCCCCTATCATCGGCTTTTTTTGGGATCTACACTGATGAGATCACTGATTTTATTGCTCGTAAGGGAGGCAAGGGAGTAGCTATTGGGGATACGCAAGTTAGTCTCTTACTCTACACAGACTACATTATCTTGCTCTCGGAGTCGGAACACGATCTATAAAAGCATCTTAATGCCCTAGATGACTTTTGTACACAACGATGACTGGTAGTGAATCTAGCGAAAACTAAAGTCCTTATCTTTCATACATCGTCTTGAGTTAGGAGTAAATGTCACCTAATCCTCTCTCATAAACTAGTTGAGGTAGTTGGATCATATGTATACTTGGGAGTCACTTTTAGTGGTCGCTCAGGTAAATTCTCGATGACCCAGGCAACCAAAGATAGGCTAATGAGAGGGTATGCATCCCTCTCACTCTTAGAGAGACAATGCCACCAAGCATACTTTCAAGAGCCACGGAGTAAGGGATGGCTTTTCGACTCATTAGTGACCCCTTCCCTCATGTATGCATAAGTAGTATGGGCTCCAGGTCTACCATATTTCATGTGGATGCAATTATAGAGACCTTTGGTGACGATGTTATCATGTCAACTCCGAACCAAATCGACATTACCACATGCCATTATTAGAGCAGATTCTTGTCTGCCCTCGATGTTAGTAGAAGCACTGTTTCAAGTGGTAGTTTTTATTCATCGGATACATATCCAACCACAAGATAGGATATCCCATCGAGCCTTTGAGGCATCTCGATCCCTACATGTGTCTGGAGACACTAGCTCTTGGTATAGCACTGTGGTGAGTTGGTTACTTGCAAACGACATAGACATTAATAACCTACCCCCTTAAGTACAACCATGGGATTGACCAAACTCTAATATCTCATGAAGACCGTAATAAAGTGATACGCCAAGAAATATGGCAAATTTACATTTGATATAAATGGATCACCCCATGAGAGCCACTCCCATCTAAAATGTTGTACTATGAGGAACACTTCTTGCACTTCTCTCAGTTAGGTTTTATTACACGACCAAGATATCTAGATACATTCTTATCAAATGCACTAAGGGTTGCCATTGGACAACTTAGGATATCATCTCACCAACTTGAGATTGAGAATGGTTGGGCTAATAGAGTCCCTAGGGAGGAAAGGCTATGTAGGTTGCGCCACATAGAGATAGAGGATGAGTATCACTTCACATGCAAGTGCCCAACTTATGCCGAGATAAGAGTAGAATACCAAGACATATTAGGACCCTCTCCCACCCTCTCCAAACTATTAGATACCCTGGATGTAAAGATACTAAGTAGGTATATCTTAGAGCTAAAACAACATAGGGAGAATAAATTATAAAGTGTTAACTATAACCCTTTTACTATTCATCAACTTGTAACTAGTGTAATTTTCAAGAACAAGGGGAGACGATGAATGTGGATACACTTATGCCACTTGGCCTCTCTCTTGAGGAAGCTGAAACGCAAAGAACAACCAAACACCCTCGGATGTTGGGCTTCAAAACAAGTCGACACGGAGTAGAAAGGATTAAGAAGATAAGGGAATGTGAGCTACGCCGACTAGAAGCTATGGTTGGGGTACCTTTTACATTGGGGCCACGGGCCACATCCACATCGAAACCCTTTGACCTCCTGCTTCTCTTCAAAAGACTTGGATGAAAATGAAATTAGGCCTAGTATAACATCATTTTCATTGTAGAACATGTTTGTTATTTTATTTTACTAGAACTATTTAGCTTAAAACTCTATTTTTATTGTTTACTTTCGATGAATGGGTAAATATCCCATTTTTTGTTGTAAACCATTTGTTTTCATGGGCCAATTTTGGCCTTAGAAGACGTTAATATATCTTTCTTTCTTTCTCAATCTCCTTAGTCCAAGGCCCGAGTGGTCATGCCCGGTTCGACACGTTTACGCGTATTTCCGTGACATCTTTGGTGAACTCGACGTGAAAGGGCAACAAAGGAGCCTCAGGATGAGAGGGTGTGAGCTAGCAGAAGCAATGGCGGCCATTGTGGACCGCCTTGTGAAATTATCGGGGCTCGACAGAGCCATCAAAACGATAGTCGACACAGTGGGCCGATTCAATGGAAAGGACGTTACAAGCTACCTGGAGGCCTACACAGCCGAGATACTCATGTGGGATATTCCAAAGGACAGGCGGCTGTCCATATTTGCTTGATTTGTTATGCGGAGCATCCACCCGGAGGTGCTTGAAATACAAGTCGACTGCCATAACTGGTCGAATCTCAAGGAGCGACTTCTCGAAAGGTACGACCTTGACAACTCACTCCGGTTGTAAACAAGGGAGCTCATGGATTGGGTTGAGCTCCTCGGAAAAGGAAGGAACACATCAACACTTCTCCAGGAGTTCAAGAAGTGAGTTGCGTGACTATTAGCACTGGATCAGACCATGCTCGATACAAGCAAGGTCTTGTTATTTATCAAATCGGTCGACCCGCATGACCGGTGTCAGGAACAATACTAAGACAGAAAATGAATTAGTACTAAAAGAAGGATTAGTACTAAGAGAGGTGAAGAACTCTCGAGAGAAGGAAAGAGTGAATGAGAGGGAGAGAGAGAGAGAGAGATCGAGAGAGTGATGATAAGAAAAGATATATATTATGTGAAGAGAATATACAGTAGTAGCTAGGAGGCTTAAGACTGGCGTTGAACTGATTTGGTTCGAAATAATGCCTTGTGCCTCCTTTTATAGTGTTCTCAGGAGTACTCCTGAAGTTTCTAGAATGTTCTAGAGAAATCTGGAATATACATCAATTTTCTATAATAAAACTTAAATGAAAATAATATTCTACGTATTACAATAGATGGTATAATGGTCAAGAGCTTGACCCATGTAGCATAAGGTCATGGGTTCGAGTCTTGCCATATCATGACACTATTCCCCCTTTAAAACAACGAGTGTCACGAGTCGTTTTGGATTGAGGACCCGGTTGTTCTAGATATTGACGATGGAAGTCTTCAAGAAGAGCACGAGCATTGGTCACATTCTCTATCGGTTCCCAAGTACGCTCGTTGGGACTATATCCTAGCCAATCGACTAGATAGTAGAGCTTGTTGCGAACAATCTTGGAATCAAGGATGGCGGCAACCTCGTACTCAGGTCCATCTTCAAGCTTGATCGGGGGTGGAGGTTGTGTAATACGTCATGGGATGGTGCCCTCTTGATAGGGTTTGAGGAGAGAACTATGAAACACCGGATGTATCCGAAGTTGCGGAGGTAGATTGAGACGAAAAGCGACATCATTAATCTTTCCGATAATACGGAAAGGACCTAATCGCCGATAATCCAACTTCTCGCATGGGCAAGTAGTCTTGATATGTCGTCGTAGTAGCCATACTCGATCTCCAATGTTAAAACTAGATGGAAGTCGATGACGATCTGCATAAACCTTGTGTGTTTGTTGAGCTTGCTGGAGATGAGTAGATAAATCCGCTTGTATCTTGCATAATTGCTCCAAACGATCCTCTGCGCAAGGATTTGTGGACAACTCTGGGGTTTCAAATACACACCATTGGGGGTGATAGCCCGTATAAGCATAAAATGGCGTAACTTTAGTCGATGCGTGGACAGAGTTGTTATAGGAAAATTTGGCGAAGTGGAGAATATCTGCCCAGTCATCCTAATGATAGCTTAGAAAGCATCAAAGATACTGCTCCAGAGTTTGATTTGTTCATTCTGTTTGGCCGTTAGTTTGTGGGTGGTAGCCGGAGGAGAGGTTACAAGTGTCCTTGAGCATTTTAAAAAGGTGCTTCCAGAATTTCGATATGAATTGGGGTCCACGGTCGTTGATGATACTATCGGGAAGGTTATGATGCCGACATACTTCATGCATGACAATTTCAACGGTTTCTTCACCGGAGATTTCCTTAGTACATGGCAAGAAATGAGCCATCTTCGTATATCGATCTACTACTGTTAGAATCACATTGAACCCCTTTGAGACTGGAAGATCTGTGATGAAATCTAGAGCAATGGATTGCCACGGCTTGGAATTGGTAATGGTTCTAATAAACCATATGGATGATGCCTTGGCATTTTCGCTCTACAACATGTATCACAAGTCCGAACAAAATCTTCGACAAATTGTTTTACTAAATCACCAGAATGATCGTTGTACTAAATCTAATGTTTTAGTACTATTAAAATGCCCAGCTATATATGTGTCATGACAGTTTTGGACTACTCGAAGGCATCAAGAACCATTAGGGACATACAAGAGTTTTTTAAAGAATAGTAATCCATCATGGTATTTGAATTGCTGATAGTCCGTACCTGGTTGTTGCGACTGTGAACAAGATGCTCGAGAGGGATCAATTTGTGCTAGAATGTCTTGGGCGAAAGCATCTGTCTTGAAGTCCTCACGTATGGTATCAATAACGTGGGAATCCATGGGCATGCCAAAGACATGTGTTGCTTGCAATTGTGCCGGTCCCAAGATTACTTGCTTTTGGTTATCGAAAGCTGGTTCGCCGGGACGCGGTGCTAGATACGAACGCCGTGATAATGCATCTGCCTTCCCTTGGTGCTTTCCTAGACGATATGTAATTTTGAAGTCGAAACGCGTGAGGAATTGGGCCCACCGAGCTTGACATCGATTTAACACACGAGTGTCCTGAAAGTAGGCAAGGTTTTTGTGGTCACTGAATACGGTGACTTGATGAGAGGATCCCTCTAGAAAATGCCTCCATTGCGTAAAAGAGTCCACTATTGCCAATAGCTCCTTATCATGAATTTCTTAGTTGATTTCGGCGGCGTCAAACTTGCGCGAGTGAAAAGCCATAGGATGTAGCTTTTCATCATTACCTCGTTGTGACAGAATGCTACCCAATGCGAAATCCGATGCATCTACTTCAATGATGAATGGTTTTTTTGAATCAACGTGAGCTAGAATTGGAGCCGATGTAAATGCCTTCTTAAGATTCTCAAAAGCCATGTCCACTTCTTCAGACCAAACGAACGATTGTCCCTTCTTAGTAAGTTGTGTAAGAGGCAAAACAAGCTTTGAGTAATCCTTTATAAACTTGCGGTAGAAATTGGCAAAGCCTAAAAAGCATTGTACATCTCGCAACGAACACGGAGTTTGCCACTCTACCACCGTCTTGACCTTAGCGGGATCCATGGAGATGCGTTCTACAGAGATGACATAGCCCAGAAATTCCACTTGGTTGCACCCGAAACTACATTTTTCCAGCTTTGCATAAAGACCATGTTCTCGAAGTCGTTTTAGTACTAACAGTACATGAGAATCATGCTCTTCTTGGGTCTTCGAATAAACCAGTAGATCATCCAAATAGATGATGAAACAAACATCCAAGAGATCTCGGAATATATCATTTGCCATGTGCTGGAAGATTGCTGGCGCATTAGTGAGGCCGAACGGCATGACCGTATACTCGAAGTGCCCATATCTGGTGCGAAACGCGATTTTCCATTCATCTCCTGGTCGTATATATATGCTCCCCGTAAGTCGATCTTCGTGAAGAACCTTGCACCATTGATCTGTTCTAAAAGACTTGAGATAAGGGGAAGTGCATACCTATTTCTGATCATAACCTTATTCAAGCCACAGTAATCTACAACGAGACGAAGTGATCTATCCTTTTTCTTGACGAAGAAAATGGGTGCGCCGGCTGGAGATTTCGAATGCCGAATGAAACCATTTTCTAAATTCTCCTCTATATAGGCTCGAAGGACTTCCAGCTCGGTTGGTGACAAATTGTAGATCGGTCCCCATGGTGGCTCTTTTCCCGGTTGTAAATCGATGGGGCAATCATATGGTCGATGGTGAGGAAGCGTATTGGCTTGAACTTTATCAAACAGATCGGCATAATGACGATACTTCTCTGGAAGTTGAACGATGGACTCCTCTTTAGTGGTGCTGGAGGGTTTTACTGATATTGCGAAGAGAAACACTTCTTTCTTGTGTCCTTCCTCACGCAATTGATGTAGCGAATAGGTTGCAATCTTCTGAGTAGATCCTCGGGTTTGTCCACACCAGATTTCTCTTTTTCTCCAATCTATGTCTGGGTTATGTAATTCGAACCATGGTAATCCCAAAACAATGGGATGTTCTGGGATACTAATTATATTAAATGATACTATACATGCTAAGTTATCTAGGACAATATTAACGAGCTCTGACTCTTCTATGATATCTCTGGAAGCGATGAGACGACCATCAATGACTACTACAAAGGCTGGACACAAGAGTTTTCTTAGGGATATCTGATGAGCTTGGGCAAAATTCCTATCCATGAAGCAAGAGTTGGCTCCGGAATCTAAGAGTGTTAAGACATGTACTGGAGGAGTACTTTTTGTACTAACCATTACTTGAGCTAAGAACACATTGCTAACTTGCTTAGAGGAAATGGAACCACTAATGGGCTGCACAGATCTAGGGCTGTCCAACCAAACGGCTCTTATTTTGGCTGAACTCAATCGTTTAACTCTTCTTCTAGTTGACTAAGTATTTCAAATTTGTTTGAAAGGCTCGGGCTATTAGGACTATCGGACACACCTAGAGAAATAGACTCGGGTTTAGTACTATTAGTACTAGAGGTTATTTGATTTACCTACCTTTCTGGTTGATGGGGACAATTTACTGCAATATGCCCCGAGCCACCACAATACAGACATAGTCGATTTTCCCTGTGTCACTGCTTTTCTTCTTCTGATAGTGGTCCGCAACGACGTGTGGTGTCGATTTCCATTGGAGTCGGAGTATTTGTTGGAGATGTACTAAATGACACCCTTGGGAAAGGCTTTGCTATGATTGAAGCGTAGGTGGGCTCCGAGCTTGTCCTTGGTATTTGGAACTGATGTTCTGAACGTCGTTCGAAGAGGCGGTTATCGCATCACACCGCGCGACTGATTGCTTCTATCAATGATTTTGGTTCTTCGGGGAAAGTTAGGAGTAAATCTTTAACATCATTACGTAGGACAAAACGAAATTGCTCCATTAATGCCTGGTCATCCCAGGGAATATCGGTGGCGAGAAGACGGAAATCTGTAGCATAAGCTGAGGCCAGCTGCTCACCTTGGCGCAATCTCCGGATTTTGTTGATTGCTGTTCTGACATTGTCGGTATCTCCAAAATAGGCTTTAAACTCGCTAATAAACTCTTCGAAATTATTTAACAAGGGAGAGTTTTTTTTCTAACAGAGGGGCGAACCATGCCAAAGCCTTGTCACTAAGTAGAGTGCCTACTAGTCCCACTCGTGATGCATCGGTGGGATATCGAGAAGGATGCATTTGAATCACTAAACGTACCTGATTGAGGAAACCTCTAAACTGTGATCGGGTCCCATCAAATTTTGTAGGAAGACCAATCTTGGGTTCTTTGTTAATCCCTTGACTGCTTGATCCTTGTTGTTGTAGTGATACAATAGTCGCTTCAAGTTGTTGTACACATAGCATCAACTCCCCGTGTTGTTGTTGTTTTTCCAGTGCTATTTGTTGAAGATGCCCCAACAAACGGTGATTTTCTTGTTCAAGTGCTACAAATTTCTCTTTTAAGGACTGGAGCTCCGAGAAAACAGATTGGTATTCCTGAGCGCTAATAGTTTCCATTTTACTAGGGAGGATAAGAGGATTAGTATGAAGGGAAGGAGGGGTAAGAGGGAAGGAAAGAGGCAAATCGGTTAAAACTTTCAGGAACAGTACTAAGACAGAAAATGAATTAGTACTAAAAGAAGGATTAGTACTAAGAGAGGTGAAGAACTCTCGAGAGAAGGAAAGAGTGAGTGAGAGGGAGAGAGAGAGTGAGATCGAGAGAGGGAGAGAGGCTGATGATAAGAAAAGATATATATTATGTGAAGAGAATATACAGTAGTAGCTAGGAGGCTTAAGACTGGCGTTGAACCGATTTGGTTCGAAATAATGCCTTGTGCCTCCTTTTATAATGTTCTCAGGAGTCCTCCTTAAGTTTCTAGAATGTTCTAGAGAAATTTGGAATATACATCAATTTTCTATAATAAAACTTAAATGAAAATTATATCCTACATATTACAATAGATGGTATAATGGTCAAGAGCTCGACCCATGTAGCATAAGGTCATGGGGTTCGAGTCTTGCCATATCATGACAATTGGGAGAAGGTTGGTCTCTTGGAGATGGATGAAGGGCTCACAACGGATTGGGAACCCATGGTAAAAAGGGGTTGCAGTCGTTTCGACAAACAGTGTCAATGGAATGATGAAGGGTCGTTGTTGACTGGCCCGACTGCAAAGGGAATGGCAGGGGAAGTGCCGACTGGGTCGGAAGAGACGAGAAGGCAGCTCAAGTCAGGCCCGGTTTCGGCCAACGTGGTCGATGGACTGTCGGGAGGCGCAACATTAGAGGAACTGACAAAGACAACGCGTGACCTCCAGATCGCTTAGGCTCGGAGGGATGACGGAGATCAATCGCGTGATTGACGCCCGCCTAATGACCCTACGTGCGACAATGTCGGCCACATTCGGAGAGATGACGATGAGGAACAACATGGTGTACCTTTGGAATGGACGAGTAATGAAGAGGTTGATGGAGGAGGTCACGACACAACATGTCAAAACCATCCATTACTCGACATCGGTTGGAATCTGGGTCGGAGGAGAGAAGAGCACCGCCTTTGGCAACGATGCCAAATTCTAGTTGCTCATACTTGAAGGCTTCTATGGGAAGAAAAGCTGAAGAAGGAGGAGGTGGACCACGTGGAGAGGTGAGTTTGCGAGGTCACTGGATGGAGTGACCCGATGGAGGAGAAGACTGGCTTTGTGGAACCGGTGCGCCAGAAGTACGAAGTTCTGGTTGAAGACAAGCGGGTCGGGAAGGTCGGAGGGGCGGGCCCTTTGGGGAGGTATGACACCCAGAGTAGGCCAAAAAGGAGTGAAGATGCCGGCTTGCAGGAGAAGATGAGGGAAATTTTTTTGAGCTTTCGACTGAGCTCCGAGATAGAGAAGACGAAAATTCTACGGAAGGTCTTAAAGGAGCAAATCCTTGACAATCGGGTGGAGCTCACGCTACGAGAAGTACTGGTTATTGCCAAGAAGGAGTTCCACGATGACACGATCCTCGACCTGATAAAGAGAAAGTGGCTCTCGACTGAGTCGGAAAGAGAGAAACTGGTCGAGGTGAAAGCGGCCCATATCGACGAAGTGGTGATGGAAGAGGAGTTGTCGGACAACCACTACATGTGGTCACAATGGGTAAGGGCAACAACGGAGACACTAGTTCCTGATCGGGGATGTGAGGGAACCGGTGGTGGCTTTGATCGACCACATAGAATGTAATATTCGTGTTCATGCAGGCATTCAAACGTTTGGAAACGAACACTTTTGAAATGGGAAAAATACGTGCTCCCTTTTTTTTTTTCATTTTTTTCATTTATTGTCATTACAATTCAGCTCGCCCTAGTGGTAAGGAGTCATGCTAATGTTGTCTATGTCTTCGGTTTGATTCCCAATTTTCTCATCTCTCTCTCATTAGTACCATGACATAATAAAATTTTATGTTAGTGTTATAATACTTTTTTCTTTTCTTTTTTTATTATTTGAACTAAGCACGACCTAGTGGTAAGTTGCTATGCTACTATTACTTGTGTCTTGGGTTCAATTCCCAACTTTCTCATATCCTCTTGTTAGAGTGTCATGGCAAAATTTTATGTTAGTGTCATGTTCCTTTTTCTTCTTTTTCTTTATTTCATTGTTATTAGAAATTAGGTCACCCTAGTGGTAAGTTGTTATGCTACTACCACCTATGTCATGTTTTCGCCATATTCTCGAATATAGTTTTATGAGTTTTTGATCGTTTCTTTTTTCTTTCTTTGTTGTTAGAAATTAGCTCACCCTAGTGGTAAGTTGTTATGCTACTACTGCCTATGTCATGTTTTCTTCATATTCTCGAATATACGTTTTATGAGTTTTTGAACGTTTGATTATAATTTATAATGACATATTTTGATTCAATCTCTATAGTTCATACTCATTTTTTTGTAAAGTTCTAAAGTGAGGATGATAAAGATGTCTTGATTCTTAAGAAGCATCCCAAAAGTATGCATGTGATACAATGCAAATATTGCAACCATACTTATGTTGGTGGTTCACAATGGATTAGAGTCCACTTATTGGGATTGAGAGTGAATCGATATATAATATAGACCATAGTCAATCCAATCCAACTTTGAGATGATTTACCATACACGTTTTATTGAATCATTCTTGAATGCTAATGCACGTATGATACGTATGGTTCATTCTATGGATTAGAGATAAATCTGATGTCAATGAACTTCTACAAGAAAGGGAAGTGGCCGATCAATACCAAGCATGAGTGGAAGAACTACATGTCCAAGTGAAGGTTGGTGACTTTGTCGTTAAGATTTTCGGCAACGATTTGAAAATCACGTGGAAAGGAGAAAACCGAGAAGGGTTCACTTTTGCGCTTCTCTCACGGCTTTTTCATAGTGAGTTATCCCACATATATATGCAACTAATATGACTCTCTCTCTATATACACTAACTTATCTTACATAAATATGTGATTATGTATATATATGTATGTGTGTATTCATTTGAACTTCTATTCGGTCAACTTCCATTCGACCAAATCCAAATTTGGCTTTCTGGTCGATTTCGGCCAACCAACTCTTGTTTCGGCTTCCTGACCAATTTCGGCCAACTGACTCTCGTTTCGGCTTTTCGACCGACTCCCCCACAAGGAGGAACAATCTTACATAACACAATTGACTTAACATTAAGCCAAGTCATTTCTTTAAAAGTTTTATTTTTCATTATATTATTCACATGTAAATTCTTGTACATGAGAGCTTCGATGAGTGACATGAACATCATGCATCACATGTAATGCATGAGTGCCAAGTGGCAAACATGCATTGTATGCATGTCTAGCACCCTGACATGCATCATATGCATGGGGGCATCTATAAAAGAGTGGAGGAAAATGAATCAAGGGGGGAAGCTAAGTAATGAATAAAGGAAACAGTAATAAAATCTAGTTATCTTATTGGTGATGTATCTTGTCTCTAAAAATTGAAGTCAAGGGTTCAATCTCTCTCTCTCAATTTGTCTCATAATTGGAATCTTTGTCTCTCAATCTCACAGTATCTATCTTAAATACTTTCTCGCTAAAGCTAGTACAACCTTCAAATCCTTCCGGTCCAGGGCCCTAGTGGTCCCGCTTCATTTCGCGAACACGCAAGGATTTCCTCGATATCTTTCTTGGTGAACCCGACGAGAAGAAGTGGTAGGAAGGATCACGGCAAGGATCGACCAATACTTAGAGATGGCATCCTCAAGCAATAGAGTGGGAGAGTTCGAAAGGATGATGGCACTAAGCCCTAACTAAGCCCTAGCATTAGGTTGTTGCTTATATACTAAGCCCTAACTATTTGGATGTGTTCACACTAAGATACAAATTGGAAGGAGTCCGCCTTTTATGCCAACAAACTCCCTTGTAAAAGGACTACTCTTTCTACTTACCATTGTATGGGGTTATCTGCCCCATGAACTTAGATTACAATTTTAATCTACAGTTATGATTACATGTCGTTCGGCATGTAGCCAAGTCAACATAGATATAGTCGATATCTTGCCTGATTTAGCTAGTCATCTGGATCGGCTTGTTCGAATCGGTCAGATCTTCGACTTACCTTTTGCTCCTTGTTTGGCTTTCTTCTGCTCGATCGCTTGTCGTAGTTCCATCTTTGTCCTTAGTGCTCCGAAGCATTGATCTGGGAGGGGCTTCATCAGGCAATCATCAAAGTTCACCTTGGTGTCAATCTTCCGGACTTCGAGCTTCTTCTCGGTTACAAGCTCCTGGATATGATGATACCATACCTCAACATGTTTTGTCTTCACATGATAGAAATAATTATTGATGAGGTGTATTGGACTCTATGAGTCACAGTTGATGGTCGGCACTAGGTGGTTGATTCGACTTGTTGCTGAGAAGTCGGCTGATAGTCGGTGCAACTAGATTGCTTCCTTTGCTGCTTTTGATGCTGCTATGTACTCAGCCTCTGTGGTCGACAAAGTCATGCACACTTGAAGCTTCGACCTCCACAATATAACACTGCCACCATAGGTGAAGATGTAGCTTGATGTCGACTTCCGAATGCCTGAATTCTTGGTGTAGTCGCAGTCGGTGTAGCCTTTGACTTCGGTCAGATTTGCCGATCCGAAAGTCAGCTGTGCATCTTCGGTCCCTCTTAGTTACCTGAAGATGTGCTTGAAGACCTCCCAATGCTTCCATCCTGGGTTTGACATGTACCGTGACATGTACCGACTGATGACCCCTATGACATAGGCAAGGTCGGGTCGAGTCGCCACCATCGCGTACATGATGCTTCCTACAATCGATGCATAGGGTATCTTTCCTAAGCTCTTTCTCCTCGTCCATCGAAGGAGAGTCTCTGTCCGATAGTCGGATCGACGTCGGACGCCGTGTTGGTGGTGGCTTCACGTTCTCCATATTGAAGCACTTCAACACTTTGCGGAAGGTGTCCAATGTCATATAGGCATTGAGTATAATACTCTCCATCTTCTTTGTAATATTTCTGATCTTCTTTATAGACGGCGTTGTGAAGATTTTTGGCAATGGTGTGAAAATAGTGTGGAACGGAGAAAATTGAGAAGGTGCAATGTGCACACATATGAAAGGGGTGGTGGTTACACTCGTATGTTAGCATGTTAATGTACACGTGAGATGTGCGTTGAGGTGCTCATTACACAAAATATAAAAAATTAAGCCTAAGGCCTAGTGGCATACAAAGAGGTGGACGTAGGGTTTTGAACCTTATACCTCCAAGATAAAAATAATTGATATATGTAAAGAATCAAGAGATAGATTCTTGTGAAGCGGAATAGGTGTGAACTGTGTGTGTGTGTGTGTGTGTGTGTGTGTGTGTGTGTGAGATAGAGAGAGAGAGTGAGAGAGACAAGGAGTAGAACACAGAGAATACGCAAGGTTAAGTATATTAACAAAGGAGAAAGACTCAACATTATACAAGGTGGGAGGAGGGTGCTTTATGTAGTCACCCTCTCTCTTCATTAACTACAAGCCTCATGGAGCATGGGGAATGTGAAAGCTCATAAGTTATGTGTCATAGAATATGATTCTATGACTCATACTAAATGCTAGAATACAAAGTGGTGACATAATGGTGACTCTTGACCGTTGGAGTGTCTCTTCACTCTCAAGGTGAGTTCACACACTAGACCAAGTTGAGCTTGATTCTCAACACGCCCCCTCAAGCTCAAGTCGGGTCGGTTTCAGACTGTATCCGAAATCCGCTTCAACTCGCGTTCTGGAGTCCGCGTCAACTCGTGTCGACTCGCATGTATGCGGAGTTGCGGAATCCGTGCTCCAGCTTGCGTTGTGCATAGTTGTGAAGTCTGTGCTTCGGCTTGCGTCTTTCTTCGCGGCTTTGTTGCGTGGTTGCAGAATCCACGTGTTATTGCGTAGTGCGCGGTTGCGGAATCTACACGTTATTGCGTAGTGTCTTCAGTACTCCCCCTCAAGCTTGGCATGTCAGGGATCGTCAATCCGAGATCGGTCATGAATTGCTAAAGCTTGTCGGCTCCTAAGGCTTTAGTGAAGATGTCAGCCGTTTGAAGATTGGTGCTAATGTGTTGTAGGTCGACATCGCCAACTAGAATGCGCTCTCGGATGAAGTGATAGTGCACTTTGATGTGCTTTGTCCGCGCGTGGAACACCGGGTTCCGAGCCAGATAAATACTACTCATGTTGTCGCAGTAAAGGGGAGTCGGATCCTTGATGGGAACGCCCAAATCCTTCAAAATCCTCTTAAGCCATACGGCTTCACATGCAGCTACGGTTGCGCCCCTATATTCCGCCTCCGTACTTGAAAGAGCGACGGTAGGCTGCTTCTTGCTACTCCAGGATATTGCTCCGCTGCCGAGGGAGAAAACAAATCCGGAGGTTGATCTTCTATCGGCTTTGTAGTCGGTCCAATCGGCGTCTGTGTACCCCTCGAGTCGTATTGGCGTCGCGGTCTTGTAGAGGATGCCGCAATCCATTGTGCCGCTCACGTATCGTAGAACTCGCTTAGCGCAATCCAAGTGAGTATCACGCGGTGTTTGCATGAATTGGCTAAGGAGACCGACCGGATAACTGAGATCGGGTCGAGTGATCGTGAGGTAGATCAAACTCCCGATGAGTTGCCGATACTGAGTCGGCTCACACGCTTTGGTGCCGGAGTTCGCATCTAGTTTGAGATTACGATCGAGCGGGGTTGCCACGGATTTGCACTCAGCCATCCCGAACTTGTATAACAAGTTGAGGATGTAGTGCCGTTGAGAGATCATAATTCCGGCTGGAGTCCGAATTACCTCGATGCCGAGGAAGTAGTGGAGCTCCTTCATGTCCGTCATCTCGAACTTGTCGGAAAGGAGGGATTTGACCTTATTTATTTCGACAAGATGCTCACCTCCAATGACTAGGTCATCCACATATAAAATGATGACGATTGGATTTGCGGAATCGCTTCGTATGTAGAGGGAGTTGTCCGATTTTGACATACGGAAGCCGATTTGATGAAGATATTGCGTTATCTTTGAATGCCAAGCACGCGGTGCTTGCTTGAGGCCGTAGAGTGGCTTCTTGAGTCGGCATACAACTTTCGGATGGGTGCTCGAGTTGAAGCCGGGTGGTTGGATCATGTACACCTCCTCTTCTAATTCGCCTTGTAGAAAGGCGTTCTTGACGTCCATCTGATGGAGGTGCCACCCTTTCGCCGCGGCAATCGCAATTACAGTCCGCACCGTCGTCATCTTTGCCACCGGGGCAAAGGTTTCTTCGTAGTCGACGCCATGTGTCTGTGCGTATCCTTTCGCTACGAGTCGAGCTTTGTAGCGGTTGACGGAACCGTCCGCATTGTACTTCACTTTGTAGATCCATCTGCATCCGATCGCCTTTTTGTGCGGTGAGGTGGGAACGAGATCCCATGTCTCGTTCTTCCGTAGTGCCTGCATCTCCTCGGTCATTGCTTCGATCCATCGTGGGTCCTTCGTGGCTTCAGAAAAGGTTTCCGGCTCCCGTACTGTCGCTACCTTCATCATAAAGGCGTAATGGTACGCCATGTAATCGTTGTAGCCGAATCGACTTACGGGGTTCTTTTCACGAGTGGATCGGCGGAGCTTTTCATTTGTAGAGATGAGGGCTTTCTTTGCTCCGATTGGTACCTCGAAACCACCGAACTCACTGTCGAGTGAGTGAGTTGACTCATCGTCGGTGAAGCGATCGTCTTCGTATTCTGCCATTTTCGCCTTGCCTTTGTCCATCTTCGGGCTAGGCCGTGATGTGCTTTGATCGCTCAAAGGCTCTTGTGGTGATCGGACTTTCTTCGAACATGCGCGTAAGGTGATCTTCATCCTCTATCTCTTGTTCGGTGGATTCGGGTTGAGCGGGGTCGGAGTCGAAGTTGTCTCTGGTGCGTACCAGGATGCAGACTCGTCAAAGACGACGTCTCGACTTACTCAAGATTGTCGAGTTGAGGGGTTGTAGCACTTGTACCCCTTTTGCTCCAAAAGTATCCTACGAGGATACATTTCTCCGACTTCGGGTCGAGGTTTTGACGCTTCTCGTCCGGAATGTGCACGTACGCAATGGAGCCGAATATCAGAACATGTGATAGGTTCGGCTTCTTTCCGAAGAAGCTTTCGTGCGGAGTGACCTCGTGCACGCCAGATGTTGTGCACCGGTTCATTAGGTAGACGGCCGTATTTGCCTCTTCGGCCCAATATGACTTGGGCATATGCTTCTCGTTCATCATGGCCCGTGCTACTTCGAGGATGTGCTGATTTTTGCGCTCGGCTACTCCGTTTTGTTGCGGAGTGTGTCGGCAAGTGAATTCTCGCCGAATTCCTTCCTTTCGGAGATACGCCGTGAAATCGTCCGAGAAGTACTCCTTGCCGCCATCCGATCGAAGGCATCGTACTTGTCGGCCCGTGGCTTTCTCGACTTTATTCTTGAACTTTTAGAAGTGTCTGAACAGTTCGCTCTTTTGCCGCATCGGGTAGATCCAAGTGTGCCTCGAAAAGTCATCGATGAATAGCACATAATATTGGCATCCGCCGAATGTCGCCATTTGGGCCGGACCCTATACATTGGAATGAATTACGTCGAGTACGCCTTTGCTCACATTCCGCACCTTCGGGAATGGGTGTCGGTGTTGCTTGCCGAATTGGCACGCTTCGCATACTCCTTCAATCTCCTTCTCTTTGAATGTCGGGAGTCCGATGACGACTCCTTTCGACTTCATTGCTTTGAGTTTGTTGAGATTGATGTGGCCGATTCGCTTATGCCATATCTCTATGTCGGAGTCGGCTTTTGTGCTTTTTGCGAACATGGCGGATTTCATCTCGTGCGAATCGAGAATGAACATCCAGCCCTCTCTTCTTCCGCGTGCGATGATTCAGCCTTCTTTTTCGATGAAGCACCCTTCTTGGTCGAATCGTACTTGCATCCCTTGCTCAACCATTTGGCCAACCGAGACCAAATTCTTTGTGATGGTGGGTACATGCAAGACATTTTTAATGTATGTTTGCTTACCTCTTTCGCCGAACGGGACATTGCCGATGTGCCGAATCGGGTGCGTAGTGTCATCTCCGGTTTTGACATAACCGGGTCGCTCCGGCTCTCGAAGTTCGAGAAACCATTCTTTATGGGATGTCATATGGTTTGAGGCTCCAGAGTCTACAAACCATACGTCCTCCGGATTGAGGGCACTAGTTGAGGTAGAGGCCGACATAGAGTTTGCTCTATGTTTCATCATGAACATTCCGCCACGGTCGGAGTTGCGTGTATACATTCCGCCACGTTCTTCGTAGTCGGAGTTGTTCCCGTACATTCCGCTATACTCTTCGTAGTCGGAATTGTGTGCGTAATTCTTGAGTTGTCGGCTTGTGGAAGCCGATTCACGCATCTTCTTTCTGCACTCTTCTTCGTGGTGGCCAAGCTTTCCGCAATATCTGCATTCGGTTGCGTTTTGATGGCTCGGGCCGGAGTGGAAGCTCCCCCTTCTTGCGAAGGTTCCTCTTTGGCCTCCGTTTTGCGGCCGAAATTGGGAGTTGTTGTCGTAGGTCGGACCTCGTCTGCCTTGTCCTTGGCCGAATCGGCCTCTCGCTCGTCCGCGTCCTCTTCCTCCATTAGAGTGCGTGTAGAGCATGTGGCCTTCCGACTCATTGCTCCTTGTACGCACGTGATTTTCTTCGACCAATAGCATTGATTGGAGCTCGAAGAAGGAGGGAGATTTCTGCCGTGCTAGAACGGCGGTTCACATCGCGCCGAACCGTGGTGCGAGGCCGCTGAGGCATATTTGCACCATCTCATCATCATCTATACTTACACTTATTGAGCCGAGCGAGTCGCAAAGCTCCTTGATCTTCAAGGTGTATGTCGTGATGGACATATCCCTTTGTTGAATGTTGTTCAACTCTTGGCGGAGTTGAAGCTTCCTCGCGGTCGTGTTGGCAGTGAAAATCTTTCGTAGGTTTTCCCATGATTCCTTCGGCGTCTTGGCTTCTCGAATGTAACTGAGAATGTGGTCGTGAACACATGTCGCCAAACAATACATCACGCGGCTTGCGGCTTGCTCCCATGTTGCGTATCCGGTAGCCGCTTCAGCGGGTCGGTCTTCATGCGCTCCTTTGATGTAGCTCCAATAGCCTTGTCCGACAAGGTATTGGTGCATCTTGTACTGCCAAGATGTGAAGTTGTTTCGATCCAACTTCTCGGTAGGGAGAGCGCTCCCCATTTGAATATTCATTATGTCGATACTTCTTCTTCTTCTTCTTCTCTCTTTGAATGTGAGCTATGTAGCGAAGCTACGATAGCGATGAGCTGGTTCTTGGTCGTCGGCGTGGAGCACAACACACGATCACGATGAGGCGAATGGGCTAGATCGAGCTACCAAATCGCTCTGATACCATGTAAAGAATCAAGAGATAGATGCTTGTGAAGAGGAATAGGTGTGAACTGTGTGTGTGTGTGTGTGTGTGTGTGTGTGAGATAGAGAGAGAGTGAGAGAGACAAGGAGTAGAACACAGAGAATACGCAAGGTTAAATATATTAACAAAGGAGAAAGACTCAACATTATACAAGGTGGGAGGAGGGTGCTTTATGTAGTCACCCTCTCTCTTCATTAACTACAAGCCTCATGGAGCATGGGGAATGTGAAAGCTCATAAGTTATGTGTCATAGAATATGATTCTATGACTCATACTAAATGCTAGAATACAAAGTGGTGACATAATGGGGACTCTTGACCGTTGGAGTGTCTCTTCACTCTCAAGGTGAGTTCACACACTAGACCAAGTTGAGCTTGATTCTCAACAATATACCATTAGGCTATGTTGTTTCTTTAAAATTTTTTTTCATCATTGTGTTTTTCACATGTAAATTCTCACACATGAGAGCTTGAATGAGTGACATGGTTATCATGTATCACATGTGATGCATGAGCGCCAAATGGCAATCATGCATCACATGCATTCCATGCATTGTATGCATGACTTACACCCTCACATGCATCATATGCATGGGGGCATCTATATAAGAAATAAAGAAAGAGAAAGGAGGGGGGAATCAAGCTATGTATTGAATCAAGATATTAATAATACAAAACCTAGGTATCTTATTGGTGATGTCTTGTTTATCAAATTTGAAGTCAAGGGTTCAAACCCAAAATTGGAATTTCCGTTTCTCTCTCTCCAAAGAACAACCTGACAATAAACCTAAACGACCGATTCCTTACAAGCACACGTCACCCGATTCGTCCTCCCCGGTGGTCCCGTTCAACCGACTCGCAGGCATAGAGATTGCTGAACTCGACATGAAGAATGGGAAGGGTGATGGGCCATATGCTTACAGAAAGAGAATAACATCGCAGGACTTGACAAGGCTATCGATAGGATCGTGGATTCCAACGGGTACTTTGAAGGAAACGATATCATGCGATACCTTGAAGCCTACAAGATAGAAAAAGGGTATTCCTATGGAAAGACAACTTTCAAGTTTCGTAAGGGTCCTGAGTTCAAGCCTTTACACTCGAATCCTAGAGCTGCAAGTTGTAAATGCGGAATGGACAACTTTTGAACAAAGTTTAGTCGAAGAATATAGATTTGATGACTCGTCCAGGATGACAAAGGAGGATTTAATGGACTGGGTGGAGTCTGCAAACAAATGGTTGAGTGTGAGTGCGACACTTCAAGAATTCGAGCAAAGGTTTGGTCGTCTACATACACTTTATTAGACTTGTTCTTAAAGGAAATAGACATAAAAGAATGGAGAGACCTTGGATTACTATTGTAAAATGAGGATGGTCTCATTTCCGACTAGACTGTAGTGAAGAGAGCGTGTGGGCGATTTGACAAATGCCGATAATGGGATAACGAACAAATTATCGGAACCGTAACTCCGATTGGCCAACAAACTCGTAATGAGAGGCAAGAACCGCAAATGGTAAGGCCGAGGAACGATGTGGTGGTGGGACCCATGAGCGGAGCTACAATAGACGAGCTTGTAGAGATGCTCCAGGAAATGAAGATTGCTCAAGTTAGAAGAGATGAAGGCCAGAATTTCCCGGGTTGTCATCTGGATTTTCCTCGTAGGTGTATTTGGAGTGATTCTTTGGAACAGCAACGGACGGATTGTTCCGATTTTCAAGATGCTCTTCGATGTGATGTCATTTATCTCTATGACAATCGAATTCATTCATCGGAGACATGGCGCCCCCTAAGAACCAACTTTGGTCGAGGAGGAATGACGAACTTGTTTAAGGGGTTTGGAGGAAAGAAATGTGGGCAACACTTACTACTCATCAGCTGCGATCGGAGTAAGCATGAAACAAAAACTCAAGGGACACAAATAGGGGAATTTTGGCCAACCATTCTTGCTTAGGTTGAAAAAGGGAAACTCAACAAGAACGAGGCCTATGTAGGAGAACAAAGAATCCATTCAATGATAGGTTGAAAGGACCCTGTGGAAGAAAAGATTAGCTTTGTGGAAGCCGTGTGCCAAAGCTATGAGGTCCTTGTTGAAGAAAAAAGGAAAAGATTAGATGAACAAGGGGCTCCTTCAAAGAAACATGACACAAGAGAAGCCGTTCGAAGAAGGGAGGAATCGTTACCGCCCCAAACGATAACTGAAAGAGGCAAAGAAAGAATCGGACCGACGTTCAAACTACGCTCAGAGATAGAGCAGCCCACCGACCTTAAGCATGTGATGGAAGAAAGGATCGTGGATAGCTGAATCGAGTTCACACTACAGGAGATCCTGGGAATTGCAAAGAAAAGAAGTTGAAATTGATCGAATTGAGCTCCCAAGGCTACTCAAGATTGGAGAAGGAAAACCTGAAAACCAAAACCATGCTTTAATCTTTACTGGAGGAGATGCATTGCAACCCATACATACAAACTAAGAGAATTACTTCAAAGAAGCTCTCAAGATGAGAAACCTTTTGCAAGAGTTTACTAGAAAGGGAAACTCAACACGAACCATGCCTATGTAGCCGAACAAAGAATCCAGTCAATGATAGGTTGAAAGGACCCTATGGAAGAAAAGACTAGTTTTGTGGAAGTCGTGTGCCAAAGCTATGAGGTTCTTGTTGAAGAAAAAAGGAAAAGATCAGATGAACAAGGGACTCCTTCAAAGTAACATGACACAAGAGAAGCCATTCGAAGAAGGGAGGAATCGTTGTCGTGAAGATCCGTCACTACGTGCGGATTGTGAGGCGGAACCACCGGGTTCCTGGACCGGAAGGATTCGAAGTTTGCACTAACTTTAGCGAGAAGGTATTTAAGATAGATTGAGAGATATTGATATGACGAAAGAGAGATATTAAGATAAAGATCGAACTTTTAACTTTTAGATTTAGGAGAGAAGATACAACAACAATAGGATTACAAGTTTCTTATTTTTCCAAAATTTTTCATTACCCCCATTTTCTTGATTCCTCCACTGTTTTATAGATGCCCCCATGCATATGGTGCATGTGAAGGTGCAAGACATGCATGAGATGCATGTTTGCCATTTGGCGCTCATGTATTACATGTGTTACATGATAACTATGTCACTCATTCAAGCTCTCATATATGAGAATTTACATGTAAAATGATCAAAGCAAAGCTTTTGAAGATATGACTTGGCTTAGTGGTAAGCCTATTGACTTTCAACTTGGAGGTGCAAGGTTCAAGGCTTGCTCACATCCCTTTCAAAACACAAAATACCACTAGGCTTTTGGTCTTGTATTTACACCGAAAACCTTCAAATCACCATGCACCGCGATCAATCAACCTATCCGTATGTCCTGATTGGTTCAATTTGATCCTTTTTTTCATCGTCTTGCTGGCTCCGTCCGGTCGCCGTCGCCACCTCGCAAGCTCTGTCTGGTTCCGGTCGGCCAAAACTTTTACAAGTAGTTAGGCCACACCAATTCATCCAGTTAGTTTAGCTCAAGTTGCCTTGAACATTCTATGATCCACTCATAGACACAAAGTAATAGATTTTGGTCCGCCTTATATACTCTGGGATCCTTATTTATCCTGTCTATGTGGGATATCTCGTAGTTTTGTTTTTTCTCTTCTACTTCGCAAACTTCATACCCACATAACTTGCCAATTAGTTTTCCGTTTCTTATGTGGTAAAGTGTATTCGAAAGCTCTTGAAGACCTCCATATTTTTGTACAAAGGTAGTAAACTAGTATAAAATAATATCTTCTCTATTATTGTTTTATGTTGTGTGTGAAGAACCACACTCGATTTTGTACATTCCATTCAATTTTCACACTGTTGGTGAAAATCTTTACGACATCCACCCCCACCAAACTGCACGTCCTCCGGTATGTGCCAAGAATAGAGAATGTGAGAATTTGGCTACATCAATCAATCAGATTCCTCCGTGTCCTCGCCTACATACCTCAAGTTTGTAGGTTCCGTCCTACTATCTTCATCATCGAGGTGATCGAGGTCAGGATCCTCGTCTTGTCCTTTCTTGAAAATCTTTACTCTTTTTCCCACAATGGGTATGGCCAACCTTGATCCATCTAGCTCTGCAAGGTGGTATGTGGCATTGTTGTTGGCACTTGTCACCGCGTATGGTCTGAACCATCTTCTTGCGAACTTTCTTGTTGTACTGTGTTGATTGTCAAGGCTGCTGTCGTAGACCAATACCCAATCTCCTTCTTCGATCTTCTTGGGACGCAGTCGATGCATCTTGTCGAACTGAATTTTTTTCTTCACTTGGGCTGCCTCCATCATCTTTCGCGCTTTTTCAGGTCTCCTTTCAAGTTGCCTTATCCGTGCCACTAATAATTCTTCTCAGTTCATCTCGTTTTCCCATGGTATCGCTACCCATGAGGTGATTGTCCTTTCGATGGGCATTACTAGCTTTTGTCCATACATAAGCTCAGTTGGCATATACCCTGTTATTGAACTATGTGTAGTTCTGTTGGCCCACAAGGCATAGGGCAATAGTCGTGGCCAATTCTCGACTCGACTGTTGCATGCTCGTACGATGACTTTGACGATTGGTCCATGCCCTCGCTCGATCTTCCCATTCGCTTCTGGATTGTAGGCAGTCGTGAGGGAGAGCTTCACGCCTAGTAGTTTGAAGAGCTCCGTTGCTTCGTATGCATCCAACTCCCCTTGGTCGGCCACTATCTTTCCTACACATCCATATTGGCAGACAACCTCTTCGAGTAGAAATTTGCAAACTACTGACGTCGTCTTATTTTTCAAGGCCCGTCCTTCTACTTGATTTGTCAAGTCTTCTCTTGCTAGAGCTAAGTACTTCATTTGTCCCACTCTCATTGGCATTGAGACCAGATCCACCATCCATTTGAAGTGTATGGTGAACGGGTATGTCGGCCATAGCTCATCACGATGACGTATATTCAAATGTACTTGGCACATTTCACATGTGGACACGAAATGGAGTACATCTTTGTACATGCTTGGCCACCAATACTTCTCCTTCAAATTTTCGAATGTCGCCCATGTTCCTCTATGACCTGCCCAAGGACTCTCGTAGAATTCGGTCATCAGCGTTGCTTGCTCTTCTTTCTTTACCACCACTCGACGTGGCATTCCTATCCTTCTTTTTGGGTGTCGCCAAAGGAATCCTCCCCTCAAGAAGTATTGGTAAGCTTTCTTCCGGATTCGTAGAGCCTCCTCCTTCGTCAATGACGCATCCGTCGTCATTGTTCTTAAGAATCTGCCGATCAGTAACCACACTCCTTCATACTTGTCCTCGTAGAAGGCATGGAGGGTTAGCGTGCCCTTGTCTTCCGCTGATAGTCGAGCCATCTTGAAGAAGTCGAGGGTGACGTCTTCATCTTCCGAAGCCATGTCACCTTCATTCTCAAATCTTGCCCTCGACAACATGTCAGCCATGGTGTTCTTCTTCCTTGCAATGTGGCGGATCTCTGGGCTTAAAGACTTGATATAGGCGATCCACCTTAGCATAGCTAGATTTGGGGTCGCACATCCTGAGATCATACCGAGGATTGGGAGACAATTTGTCTCTATTATCACTTCGACCCGATCAGGTAGTCTTTGTTCGTCTTCACTGCCGACACAATATCCCAAAGTTCCCGCTTGACTTGGGCGTATCCTCGTTGTCGTTCATTGAAAACCTTTGCTCCGAACTGGATGGCATATCGCGCATTATCTTCTCTTTCTTGGTTGATGACCCACCCGATTTCGGTTGGGCTCGTATCTACAGTCACATAAATTGGCTTCCCTTCGGTATAGTCGGCCTTTCTTAGTGCTGGAGCTTCAAGAAGTAGTTTCTTCAATCTTTGCATCGCGTATGTGTGCTCGTCTCACCATTCAAACTTCATTCTTTTCTTTAGCAATCCATATAAAGGCTAGACGACATGAGCGTAGTGCAGAATCCAGATATGATAAAACGCGCATGCTCCAAGGAACCTTCGAACCTCTGCTTGGTTTACGCATTCTTCGTTCATATCCTGGATCGCGTTCACCTTGGATGGCGAAGGCTTCCGGTCGTATGCTCCGCACAAGTGACCTACCACCAAGATCTCTAGTTGCCCGAATGCGGAATTTTCTCCCGAAAATGTCAAATTCACATCTTCGAGCCTTTGGAGCACCTTCTCACAATCTTTCATATGATCTGCGACGAACTTTCTACACCCTTCCTTATCTTTCGATTCATCCTTCTCCTCATCTGAACATCCTTTTATCGGAATATCATCCAAGAATGGCATCGTGATGTCCGGGATGTAATCCTTCAAGACCTTGTTCATGGTATTCTCCATATGAGCCACCGAGTTCGTTGCACCTTGAGGTAAGGTACACATCTGCACGAGCCCGATCGGAGTCCTCATGGTTGTAATGTTGCGATTGTCGACCGCCAACTGGAATTGGTCATATCCGGAGTAGAGATCACCAATGGAGTAGATGGACCAGCCCGCAAACGCTTCGACAAATTCATCCACACTCGGACTGATTCCATTATTCCGAATTGTCACCTTGTTGACGGGTTGAAGATCTTGGATGAATCGCAATGATCCATTCTTCTTCGGCACCGTGAACCACCTATTAGAATAGGGAGCATTTGACGGTTCCAAAATTCCCATATCCACCTTCTCCTTTAAGAGCTCGATCAACTTCAGTAGGTGTGCTCTCGGAACCAGTATCGGTTTCAAATTCCAAGGCATGTGTGGCATCGTGAAGATAACCATTGGTTTTATCGTCCTTGGATCAACACATCCAATTTCTTGCGGGAAAAATGCGAAAGCCTTCCCATGTCTCTCAAGCATGTCGCGAAACATTTGCTCCTCTTCAGGGAGGAGGAAATCCTCCCTTCCAACTCGTAGCTTTCCTTTTGTCTCTTCGGTGAAGACATGACCTATTGCCTTTGAATCTCTTAAGCTTGGATCGTTAGTGACTTCCTTCATCTTTTGCCAGCTATCTTCCGGTAGGGGAACCACAACTGGCTTGATCTTCCTATCCACCGTTTTATATTTTGTGTTGATGTCAGCTTCCTTCATCAAGATGCTTCGATGATATTCATCAATGATAGCGTACATGTTGATGGAGTTAACCGAAATCACGTGTCGATCGTGAAGATAGCTCAAGTCCACGACGTCCTCGATTTCGCCGATGGTGTCATTAATTGAGGCTTCTTCAATAATATGAGTCACGAACTCTTCTTCTTCTATTATGTTTTCTTCTTTTAGCATCTTCTCGAAGTGTTGTATCCGACGCTTGTCCTTCTTGTTGGGAAGTACTAGTTTACGTGTGCCACTAGGTGTGACACATGTTGCTTCTCCTCGCAATCCATGCACTCTACTTTCTTGTAGGGACTTGTGATCACTCGGACTATTTGTGCCCCATGCTTCAATAGTCCGCTCTAAAAATCCGAGGATTCGCCTCCAAGACTATCTCGATTTCTTTCATGATTAGCTCGCACCGTTAGGAATTGAACAGATCTTTGATTGTCAAGAATCTTGATTTGCACAAAAGTTGCTCCATTATTAAACACCTTGGTCTCCATCCGGGATGATGTGATATATGGTTGACCTAGGATGATAGGATGCAAAGCCGATTCTTGTACGAAGAAGTGTTGATCCATCTCCACATCCCGGATCGTGACTTTAACACTTGGACAAGCTCCGTACAAGTCTTCTGTCGCCTTTGTTTCCACTCGAATCTTCCATCCGTGGTTTGTATTAATTGGCCGTCTTCCTTTTTTGTAGAAGTTGGTTGACATGAGGTTGATCTCTGAGCCATGGTCAATCAAGGCTACCACGATCTCTTTCTTCTCCCTAATCTTCACCAGCGTCTCCGTTGTTGCTCGTGCCCAATGAGGTCGAGTATAGTGGTTGTCCACCATATCCTCATCGACTTCGTCTCTTGCCATCGTTATGGCATTCACTTTTGATTTTAGTGGCTTCTCTTCTTCCTTGTCCGATAGTTGCCTTTTTCTCTTCACAAGGTCCACGATCGTATCATGGAACTCCTTCTTCATAATATCGAGCAATTCCCTCAAGGACAAGGTCACGTGGCTATCGAAAACATGTTCCTCGAGAATCTTCTTCAGATCAGTCGTTTGCTCTTTGTCCGACCTTAGCTTATAGGTAGGCATAATTCTTGTCTTCCGAGCGGGGTCATCGACACCAACCTTCACGGGCTGAACCATTTCTTTGACTCGTTTACTTGACTCCCCTTTTCGGGTTGATTCTCGTTCCTCCGTTTGTAAAGCTCGACTTGTTTCCGCATCTTCCTTCTTTTTCGCGTTCCTTGTTTCATGTCTTTTTGATGGGCCTTGCTCTTCTATTCTTTTTCTCTTTTCTTCGACGAACACCTCGTGGTTGTCGCACATCCACTGGATCCAACCATTCGGTTATACTTTGTACACTTCGATCCGCAAGCTCTACCTCGTTCGAAGTGCCTTTTCCCTTCTTCTCATACTCGAGAACAGTAGACCAGAACTTTGCTCCCACTTCCGCAGCTTCAATTTTGTCTTTCCCGACTCTTATTCCGGCCAACGCAGATAGTGCATTGCATCCACATGAGACGCCTCGGCATCCTCCATAGGTTTCTTCATTCCCCCTCTTCGAAATTCACTCGCAAGGGTCTTCTAGTCTCACTCGAGCAGATCATGTTGCCATCCATGTATACGATATTTTGTCGAATGGCATCTCGAAGGCTCGTGCAATCCCTTCTCATGTGGTCCATGCTATCGCACCACACGCATCTAAAGGGTTCTCTTGCTTTGGGGCCCCGACGATTCATGTTGGCTAGCGTGACCATCTCGAACTTCTTCGCTAGTTCTTTGATGATGTCATCATCAATCTTCTTTTCTTCCGGGCTGCTTTGTTTGGGCAGCTCAGCTACTTTTGGTTGTCTTGTTTTCTCCGCGACAGTCAATCCCGCCAAGTCAGTGTCATCAACCCACTGACGACGCTTGTTGAGCCTATTGCACGCCCGCTTCACTGCAATCCAGTCTGCCACAAACCCGTTTGCTTGGGTTTCAAGAAGAGTCCCCAATTCACGTCTATCCTTCATGTCCACAACTTTCAAGAAGTACAAAGTTTTGTCCTCCTCAAGCAACACTTGGTCCATGGCGGGGAGACGAAGAAACATTTGGTCGAACTCGTTGTACACCCTCGATGCGCTCATCCTCTTATTCTTCTTTTCTATCCACTTCATCAACGCATGTCGAGTCATCCTCGTCAAGTCTTTCGTCGAGAACTCCGCTAATATCGCGTTCTCGAACTCAGACCATGTTGTCTTACCTTCCTGAAGCTCGATGACACGTCTTTAGATGTTGTTGCGACCACTCTCTTAAAACTTGTGATTTGCCGCGCTTCAGACACGTCCTTTTGATTCATCTCCCTTTTGTATGCATCAAGGAACTTCGTAATGTTCCTTTCATCAAATTGACCCTTGAACTCCATGACACGATCAACGGCCTTCGCCACACTCGCATCGTTGTCTCTAGATCTCATCATTTGTTCGACGATTAGCATCATCCTTTCGAATTCTCCCACTCGATATCTTGAGGATGCCATCTCCAAGTATTAGTCGATCCTCAACTTAATCCTTCCTACCGCCTCTTTCACGTTAGGTTCACCGCTTAATTATGTCGTGAAGATCCGTCACTACGTGCAGATCGTGAGGCGGAACCATCGGGGTCCTGAATCGGAAGGATTCGAAGTTTGCACTAACTTGAGCGAGAAGGTATTTAAGATAGATTGAGAGATATTGATATGATGAAAGAGTGATATTAAGATAAAGATCGAACTTTTAACTTTTAGATTTAGGAGAGAAGATACAACAACAATAGGATTACAAGTTTCTTATTTTTCCAAAATTTTTCATTACCCCCATTTTCTTGATTCCTCCACTGTTTTATAGATGCCCCCATGCATATGGTGCATGTGAAGGTGCAAGACATGCATGAGATGCATGTTTGCCATTTGGCGCTCATGTATTACATGTGTTACATGATAACTATGTCACTCATTCAAGCTCTCATATATGAGAATTTACATGTAAAATGATCAAAGTAAAGCTTTTGAAGATATGACTTGGCTTAGTGGTAAGCCTATTGACTTTCAACTTGGAGGTGCAAGGTTCAAGGCTTGCTCACATCCCTTTCAAAACACAAAATACTACTAGGCTTTTGGTCTTGTATTTACACCGAAAACCTTCAAATCACCATGCATCGCGATCAATCAACCTATCCGTATGTCCCGATTGGTTCAATCTGATCCTTTTTTTCATCGTCTTGCTGGCTTCGTCCAGTCGCCGTCGCCACCTCGCAGGCTCTGTCTGGTTCCGGTCGGCCAAAACTTTTACAAGTAGTTAGGCCACACCAATTCATCTAGTTAGTTTAGCTCAAGTTGCCTTGAACATTCTATGATCCACTCATAGACACAAAGTAATAGATTTTGGTCCGCCTTATATACTCTGGGATCCTTATTTATCCCGTCTATGTGGGATATCTCGTAGTTTTGTTTTTTCTCTTCTACTTCGCAAACTTCATACCCACATAACTTGCCAATTAGTTTTCCGTTTCTTATGTGGTAAAGTGTATTCGAAAGCTCTTGAAGACCTCCATCTTTTTGTACAAAGGTATTAAACTAGTATAAAATAGTATATTCACTATTATTGTTTTATGTTATGTGTGAAGAACCACACTCGATTTTGTACATTCCATTCAATTTTCACAGCGTTGGCGAAAATCTTTATGACATCGTCACCGCCCTAAATGATAACCGAAAGAAGGAAAGAAAGAAACGGACCGGCGTTCAAACTACGCTTGGAGATAGAGCAATCCATCGACTTTAAGCATGTGATGGAAGAAAGGATCTTGGATAGCTGAATCGAGTTCACACTACGGAAGATCATGGGAATTGCAAAGAAAAGAAGTTGAAATTGATTGGATCGAGCTCCTAGGGCCACTCAAGATTGGAGAAGGAGAACCCGAAAACCAAAACCATGCTTTAATCTTTACTAGAGGAGATGCATTGCAAGCCATATATATGAACCAAGAGAATTACTTCGAAGAAGCTCTAAAGGTGAGAAAACTTTTGCAAGAGTTTACCAAACACTGTGGATTGAGCAAACCACAATTGCTAGGGGTGGGATCATGTGTTTACGGGATCAGTATCTTCTTTAGCTTGGTTCATGTCAACATAAGAGAGTAGTTTTGTGACACTTGGCAATTGACTTAATGAAAAGGAAGAGACTGGCGACAATTGAGGAAAGAGCGAGACTGGCAAATGTTTGGACGAGCGTTATTACAACGGAAGGTCTCGAAATTTGTGGATAGCCATTTCGCAAGGCCACATTGGCTAGGGCCACTGCCGAGACACCAGTGCGGGTAGGAGACTTGAAAGATCTGGTGGTGGCGCTGGTTGATCATGGCTCGGAGATCAACCTCATGTCTCTTGACTTCTATCGGAAAAGTTGCTGTCCCATTAATACTAGGCATGGGTAGGTGATTCGAGCAGCAACAAGGGCAACATAAGAGCTTCATGGGACCTGTCCTAACGTTAAGGTAACTATTGACGACGTCGAGCATGATCAACACTTCTTTGTGCAAGAGTCGGCGTCACATCCTGTTATCCTTGGCAAGCCTTACATTACCGAAATCTGTGATAATGGTTTGGCATATGTACGGATACGAAGTCAGGATGCGACAAGCTTGGTTCAATTCCTCATCGTGTGACCAAACCATGAAAGAAATAGGCATAGCTTAGGGAAAGAATCAAGGGAGGAATTTTAATTCGGGCTATTAGGGAGAGGGACAACAATAGTTCGGGACATCTTGAAAGACATATATGCGTGGAAACGTATGTGAGGACCTGTCGGTTATGCTCAGCAAACAACACAGAGGGAAGGCAAGAAGATATAGACAAATGATAGATACACACCAATAAAGCTTTAATGGAAGCTCTCCTTATTTTTGTTTTCTGTCAAAGACTCGATGGAGAGGATGATCAAGTGATCTCTTCTTTACAAAGATAGATATGCGTGGAAACGTATGTGAGGACCTGTCGGTTATGCTTAGCAAACAACACAGAGGGAAGGCAAGAAGATATAGACAAATGATAGATACACACCGATAAAGCTTTAATGGAAGCTCTCCTTATTTCTGTTTTCTCTCAAAGACTCGATGTCGACGATGATCAAGTGATCTCTTCTTTACAAAGACAGATATGCGTGGAAACGAGGACCTGTCAGTTATGCTCAACAAACAACATAGAGAGAAGGCAAGAAGATATAGACAAATGATAGATACACACAGATAAAGCTTTAATGGAAGCTCTCCTTATTTCTGCTCTCTCTCTCTCTCTCTCTCTCTCTCTCTCTCTCAGAGACTCGATGTACAGAATGATCAAGTGATCTCTTCTTTAGAACGTTAGGTTATTTCTTATACACTAAGCCCTAAGTATATGGACGAGTTCACACTAGGATACAAACTGGAAGGAGTCGGTCTTTTATGCCAACAAACTCCCCCGTAAAAGGACTACTCTTTAATACATGTAGATGTGTTTGGGATTGTCTCCCCCGTAAAACTAGATTACAACACTAATCCAGATTTATGTTACAAGTCAGTCGGCATAGGTGAGGTTCATGTTGAGCCTAGCATGGCTCATTATCATGATTGATTCGGTCGACTCTTACCTTTTGCTCCTTGTTCGGCTTTCTTCTTCTCGGTCGCTTATCGTAGTCCCATCTTTGTCCTTAGTGCTCCGAAGTGTTGATCTAAGAGTGGCTTTGTCAGGCAATCGGCGATGTTCACCTAGGTGTCGATCTTCTCGACTTCGAGCTTCTTCTTAGTTATAAGCTCCCAGATTTGATGATACCATACCTCAATGTGCTGCGTCTTTGCGTGATAGAGGGGATTGTTAATGAGGTGAATTGCGCCCTGTGAGTCACAATAGATGGTCGGCACTGGTCGGCCGATTTGGCTTGTAGATGAAAAGTTGGCAGACAGTCGGTGCACCCAGATCGCTTCCTTCGTTGCCTCTGATGCTGCTATGTACTCAGCCTCTATGGTCGATAGGGTTGTGCACTCTTGAAGCTTCGACCTCCATAATATCGCACCGCCACCATAGGTGAAAATATAGCCTGATGTTGACTTCCGATTGTCCGTATTTCCAGCATAGTTAGAGTCAGTGTAGCCTTTGACTTCGGCTTAGGTTGTCAAACCGAAAGTTAGCTATGTATCTTCGGTTCCTCTCAGGTACTTGAAGATGTGCTTGACGGCCTCCTAATGCTTCCGCCCTGGGTTTAACATGTACCGGTGTCACGTCGATCTCGGCGTACGAGAGCAAACGAAAAGAAAATTGTGGATCCGGGAAGTAAGCACCGGGCTTGTTGTCAAAGAAAGAGGAGAAACGAAAATAACTTGTATTGATATCTGAAGATGATTACAAAATATTTCTTGTACAATATATAGCTTGTCCCTCCTATTACAATAATATTCCTCGTCTCATGTTTTTCTACTCTTTTCCCTTTCCCTCTTTAAATAGGTGCCCCATGCATATGATGCATGTGAGGGTACAAGACATGCATGTAGTGCATGAAATGCATGTGATGCATGATAGACTTCCCACTCATTTGAGCTTTAATGTATGAAAATATATATGGCATAAGTACAAAGTATAGCTTCAAAAAAACAAATGACCTACCCTAATGGTATGTGCCTTGTATTTGGTACGGGAGGTTGTGGGTTCAAGTCTCTCAAATTTTATTAATATTTTAGTTTATTTTTCTATCGTGAAGCAAATCCTTCATGACACCTAAACCCCTAAATGCTCCTACTCATCAAGGCCTCACACTCTATATAACCTTTTACAAAGATTTGAATAAGCCATATAAATTGGTAGAGGTTATTTTCTCATCGTGGCATGGAAACGTCCTGACATCCTCCACCTCTAGACCTGCGCATCCTTTGGCATGCGCCAACGAATGTCTCCTTCTTCAGCTTCATGGATGTCATCTTCATTGAGGATGTTAGTGCTTTGATCTTCCCTTCTCTTGAATAGCTTAATTCGCTTTCCTGCAATTGGTAACTTTAAATCAACTCCATCCATTTCAGTTAGGAAATAAGTTGCATTTTTATTCACTTGTCTAATGATATATGGCCCGAACCATCTTTAGGCAAATTTGCGAGAAGTACTATGTTGGTTATCCAAGCCGCTATCATAAACTATGACCCAATCACCTTCTTGGAGGTTTCTTGGTCGAAGGTGATGGGTTTTATCAAATCTTTCTTTGTTCCGTAGTCGACATTGTTTCATCCTTTCCGTAGCTATTTGAACATCTTCATCCCTTCTTTCTAGCTGTCTTATTCTAAGAGCAAGCAAATCTTCTTGACTCATTTCATCTGCCCATGGCAAGACAACCTAGGAAAATACCGATTGCTCTACTAGCATAATTGGCTTTTGATGAAGAATCAATTATAATGGCATAAAGCCAGTCACGAAACTGTGAGTAGTGCGGTCATCCCATAGTGCATACAGTAACAAATGAGGCTAGTTAGCTATCTTGCCATCACAAGCTTTAACCAAAGCTTTTACTATAGGGCCATGTCTACGCTTAGCCTTTCCCATTAGCTTCAGGGTTATATGCCGTAGTTAAGGACAGTCGAATTCCCATTATTGAAAAAAATTGTACAGCTTCGTTAGAATCTAGTTCTCCTCTATATGCAACAATCTTCCCAAATGCACCCATACCTACATATCACATCTTCAAGAAGGAACTTACAAACAGCTAAAGTGGTTTTTTGGCGTAGGGTTTGGCCTTCCACTTGATTTGTCAAATCCTCTCTTGCCAACACAAGATATCTCATTTTCCAAACCCCTGCATGCATCATTACAATATCCACAACCCATTTATAATGTAGAGATAAAGAATAAGTAGGTTGCAACCCATCACGATGTCGAACATTTGAATACATTTGGCAGTTCTCACACGATTGTACATATTCTGCAACATCATTGTACATTCCAACCCACCAAAAATTCTCTTTTAATTTCGAGTAGGTGGCCCAAACTCCACGATGACTTGCCCATAAAGTATCATGAAATTCAAATATTAGTTTTTGTTCTTCTTCCCTTCTTCCAACCACTCTTTGCGGAATCTCTTTCACAACTTTTGGATGTCTCCAAAGATATCCCTCATGAAGAAAAAATTTATAAGATTTCTTTCTTATTTGATGAAATAGCTCCCTTGACCATGTTCCATCTTTCACGTGAGTACTCAAGTATTTTCCAATTTGTAACATCTCCCCATCGTACTCAGATTCACGAAGAATAACATGAACACCCAAATCACATGACCCCTTCACGTTACAATTTATGGAAAAGAAATCAAAACTCTTGTCTTCTTCATCAGTCATTACCATAATATTTTTACCTTTAAACCTCGCTCTTGAGAGCATATTGGCAATTGGGTTATCCGTTCCTGCAATGTGCTTGATTTTAGGACATAGTGATTTTATATAAACTATCCATCTAAGCATAGCTATATCAGATGTTTCACAACTTGAAATCATTCCTAGCAATGGACGACAATTTGTTTCAACCCCAACTTCAACACCAATTAAGTATTCACGATCTGTTTTAATAACTGTTAACATACCCCATAACTCTCTTTTAATCTGTGGGTAAGCTCTTTGGCGTTCTGTTAAGATTTTTGCACCAAATCGAACTACATATCCCAACCCATCATTCTCTTCTTGGCTAACAACCCAACCGATCCCGATTGGACTTGTATCCACAGTAACAATGATGGGACATTCACTATCATACCTAGCCTTCTGTAAAATAGGGGCATTCAACAACATTTCCTTTAGTTGGCGAATTGCATCTGTATGTACATTAGTCCAAAGGAAACTTGAATTCTTCTTAAGCAACCCATAAAGCGGATTAGCCACATGTGCGAAATGTGGAATCCAAATTCGGTAAAACACACAAGCACCCAAAAACCTATGCACTTCTGTTAGAGATTTACAATCATCCTTTAGATTTTGAATTGCATTTACCTTAATTGGGGATGACTTTCTTCCGTAGGGTCCACACATGTGCCCTACAATCAGAACTTCGGGACCCCAAACATAGATTTTTGACCTGAAAATGTAAGATGAACCTCTTCTAACCTTGAAAGGATTCTTTCCCAGCATCAATGCGGTCTGCAACAAACTTTCTACATCCGTTCAGCATGAGTTTTTCATCCTACTTATTCATCGAGCATCCTTTAATTGGAACATCATCTAGAAAAGGTATAGTTATTTTTAGCACAATATCTCTTAAAATTTTATTCATAGCATTCACCATATGTGCCATTGAATTTGTAGCATCTTGTGGCAATGTAAATATTTGCATCAATCCAATTGGTGTTCTTATAGTAGTTATATCAAGACTATCAATAGCAAGTTGAAATTGATCATACCCTGAATACAAATTACAAATAGAATATATAGCTCTTCCTACGAAAGCTTTTGCAAAGGCATCTACAATCGGTCCAACATCGACATTTCGAATAATAACCCTATTGATAGGTTGTAAATCCTGAACAAACATTAATGAATCGTTCTTTTTAGGTACAGTAAACCACTTATTCGAGTAGGGGGCATCTGATGGCTCCAAGATACCCATTTCTATTTTTTCCTTAAGCAAAGCTATTACTTGCGGTATTTGGGCTCGAGGAATAGGGATAGGCCTTAAATTCTAAGGAATATGCGGAACTGTAAATATAGTCATTGGTTCCACAACTGTGGGATCTACACAACCAATTTCACTCGATTCAAATGCAAATGCTTTCCCATGACTAGCAATCATATTTCGAAAACATTGTATCTTAACAGGCAAAAGAAAATCATTCTCACCAACTTTTAGTAGATCTAGAGTAGCATTTGTAAACTTATGACCAATATCCTTAGAATCCCGTAATATTGGCTCATACGCGACATTCTTTTTCATTTTAGTACTATCCATAGGTAGATGCATGGCCACAGGCTTGACCATTTTGTCTATTGTTTTATATTTAGTGTTAACTTTTATTGCACAGTTATGTTTACTTGCTTTTTTAGCCATTTCATGATAGCTATTGCCAACTAGTTCACTATTAGCTATACAACAAATTTTTTCAATAAAATCAGCAATATGAAGGTACATATCAATAGAATTTACATGAACAAATCTCTTGTCGCATTCTTTCTCATTCAAGCAAATTTCTAATATTTTGACTATATCCACATATGAATATTCAAGAAACATACTAGAAATTATGTCATCCCTTTCAATCATCCCTAAAGTGCACAATGCATCCAACATCTTTCCGCTCCCTTTATTTTGTGCATGACTTTCCACACCAAAGTAACATGTAAATCCATCCATTGTATTAGAGAAAGTAATGATTGTTTTATTAATTGGAAAACATTTTTGCAAGGAAAGAAAAGCTTTGGGACCATTGTGTCCCTGCCCATCAATGATCCTATTTTAAAATCCGACTGATAAGATGACATATCATGCTCACACAAGTTAGTTCTAATTCTTCTTTATTTCTATCATGCTCTTGCCTAATAGTAAGAAATTGAACACTCCTTTTACCATCAGTACTCGGAATTCTAGCATATGTCGAGCCATCTTCAAGCACCTTCGTCTCCATCCTAGAAGATGTGATATTTGGTTGACCAAGAATCACTAGGTATGACGAGGTCTTTTGGATAAAGAAATGTTGCTACATTGGCACATCTCCAATGGTGACTTTGATGTTTGGGCAAGCTCCATGACGTTGCTCGGTCATTGAAATAGCCGAATTTACCCTCCACCCATGATTAATTTCCATTGGCCATCTGCCTTTCCTATAAATATCAAAAGAAATTAGATTAATTTCTGAGCCGTGGTCAATTAAAGCCACGACTGGATCTTCAAGGTTTTCAATCTTCACGAGTGTCTCAGTTGTTGCTCTTGCGCAATGTTTCTTAGCATAGTAGCTTTTTAGCTCTTTCGGCTTCTCTTCAAAAGTTGTCGTTGCAATAGCTTGTGTATCAACAATGGAAGAGGTTGGTTCACCTTTGAGGACTTCCACCGTTGCTTTCTTTACTTCATTTCCTGGGTTTTCGGCGGCTTCAATACTATTATTGCATCATGAAATCCTTTTTTAGCTATGCTCAAAAGTTCCCTCAAGGAAAGTTCCACTTTTCTATCTAAAATTCTTTCTTCCAATACTTTTTTTAAATCACTTGAAGCTTCAATATCAGATAATAATTTGAATGAAGGACTCTTCTTATCCTTACCTTTTTCAATGTCAGGGCTTACCATTTTTGGACTTTCTGTCTCCCTCTTTTTAGCGCTTCTTAGCTCCCTCTTCTTGTTATCTTCATTTTCCGCCCATTTCTGTTTCTCTTCCATGATCACTTCATGGGCTTGGGTTGTTGCAACCTTCGCGAAAGCTGAGAGGCCATCCACTGGGTCTTCCCAACCAGTTTTGCTTTGGACAACATCACCTCCAGACTTCAACTTTTCAAACTCGATTTTACCTTTTTTTACAGCTTTCAAAATACATGGATGACTGTAGTTGTTGGTTGAAAGACATCTTGTGTCCTAGTTATTTCTGCGTCTTCGATGATCCTTCTCATACCACCTCTTCTAAAGTTAGTTGGGAGAGGTAATTGAGTTTCAGAAGAATGAATCTTATCATCTTTGAAGAATATCACCCCTCTTTCTATTGCTTCTTGATAGTTATCACACCCTCCTCTTGAATGGTCGACGCTATCACACCATATGCATCTTCTTCATAATCCTTTTGGGGTTGTGAGGATTTTTCTTCTTGTAGCTTTGTAACTTGTAATGAAAGATCTTTTATACCTTTGATAAGATCGTCCATCACTGTTTCGAGTACCTTGGAAATAGTTGACGGACTCCTAGTATCCTCCTTGATGGATGTCTTCATTTCATCTTTCATACCCCTAGCAATAGAAAGATCTTCACACCATTGGGCTCTTTTGTTAATTTTGTTACAAGCTTCATGTACTCGATTCCAATCGGACACTCTAGTGGGTGTAGTTCAGTCTTCAAGGAATGCTACTAATTTTTCTTGATAATATGACCTTCTCTGGTTCCAAAAGAGTCCTTTCAGTCGTCGTTAATTGGTTATACTAAGCTTCAAATTCTTTTAACAACTCCATCACCGAAATCATCTTGTCCTCTTTGTCTACCCAATCTAGGAAACTCCTCCTTGATGCTCGGATTGTATCACCAAGCATGTACTCATTTAATAAAGCTTGCTCTCAAATGCAACTCAATCATTAGAACTTGTTGTGAGTTCTGAGACTCTATTTCTCAAAGGGAGTTCAACCATACTCACAAAATTCATTTGAACATCATGTTGGTTTAACCCTTTACTACCCATCTCAATACCATATACTTGTAAGAATTTAAATATATTTTTACCATCAAAGAGAGCCTTTTTCTCTACAAGCTTGTAAATAGCATGATCGATTCGTTGAAGAGCAGTTGCACATTCTTGGCTTTGCATCATTCTTTCAATCATTTGTAACACTACGATGATTTGTGGCTCCACAACGGCTTCTTGGTTGATCCGTGGCTCTGAGATTGCTTGTTGGTTCTCCATCTCTCTTAACTTCCCTGTTTCACATCGGGTTCACCACTATCGTGTCGATCTTCGTGTACGAGAGCAAAGGAAAAGAAAATCGCGAATCCAGGAAGTAAGCATCGGGCTTGTTGTCAAAGAAAGAGGAGAAACGGAAATAACTTGTATTGATATCTGAAGATGATTACAAAATATTTCTTGTACAATAATATAGCTTGTTCCTCCTATTACAATAATATTCCTCGTCTCATGTTTTTCTACTCTTTTCCCTTTCCCTCTTTAAATAGGTGCTCCATGCATATGATGCATATGAGGGTACAAGACATGCATGTAGTGCATGAAATGCATGTGATGCATGATCGCCATTTGGCGTTCATGCATTACATCCCACTCATTTGAGCTTTCATCTATGAAAATATACATGTATTTTCTCATCATGGCATAGAAACGTCACGACACCGACTGACCACTCCTATGGCATAGGCTAGGTCGGGCCGGGTCGCCACCATTGCGTACATGATACTTCATACAGCCAATGCATAGGGCATCTTTGCATTAAGGTCTCTCTCCTTGTCTGTTGAAGGAGAGTCTCTATCCGATAGTCGGATCAACGTCGGAACTGGTGTTGGTGTTGGCTTCGCATTCTGCATGTTGAAGCGCCTTAGCACCTTCCGGATATAGTCAGACCGGGAGAGTCAGAGAGTCTTGATCGTTTGATTTCACTTGATCCTCATGCCCAGTATGTGATGGGCTTGTCTGAGTTCTTTCATCGCGAACTTGTTGTGAAGGCTCCGCTTCAACTTTCCGATCTCTGCTTGATTTCTTCTTGTAATCAGCATGTCGTCGACATATAGGATTAGATAAATTTCTAGACTCGTCGGCCAGTTGCCAAACACACATACATGGGTCAGAGTCGGATCGATAGTATTAAGGCTGCCTGATGTAGGAGTCGAACTTCTGGTACCACATCCTCGGTGTTTGTTTCAAGCCATAGAGAATTTTCTTCAGTCAACATACAAGGTGACTTTCCTCTCCCGTCACCGTGAAGCCTGCCGGTTGGGACATGTAGATGTCTTCTTCTAGATCTCCGTGTAGGAATGCCGTCTTTACATCCAACTGCTCTAGCTCTAGGTCTTTTGTCGCCATAGAGTCGGAGGGTGGTCATCTTGACTACTAGTGAGAATATCTCATTGTAGTCGACCCCATATTCTTGTTTGAACCCTTTCGCGACAAGCCGAGCTTTGTACTTGGGTTTCTTAGTTAGATACATATTTGTATTGGAAAACCCATTTACAAGGTAGCGACTTTCTTCCTGCTGGTAGTTCGACCAGCTCCTATGTCTGATTCTTGTGAATCGAGTCCATTTCGGATTTCATGGCTTTTAGCCATGTATCGGCATCCGTTGTGGCCATAGCTTCTTCATATGTGCTTGGTTCGCCTCCATCGGTGTAGTTGACGTAGTCGAGGCCCGGTTGAGAAAACTCTGTTGGTCTTTGAGCTCGTCTAGATCTCCTGGGTGCCGAGATAACTGGTTCGGATTCTTCGATTGGCTCTGTTGGGGGATTGGTATTTGTTGAACCATTTGTGTCAAGAGTCTTGTTAGGTGACCCATCCCCAAGTCGGGATTTTGGTGGGTCATGTTGTCCTCCCCTATGGATTTTGTCGACTCGGTTCTGTTTCCTACTTGCATCTTGCTGACTTTGCCTTCTTCGACTCTTGTCGAATCGGCTCTGTCTTTGATAGCTTTGTCTTCGAGTTCAACTAGTGGACTTCCTACCGATTCAGAGTTGGCAGGTATGTTGTCGGCTTGGTCAAGTTCGATTGTTTGTCGAATATCTGAGTCAGTCCGGTGGGTCGGTCCTTCTACGACGTCTCTGTCTTCTTTGAAGGATACCTTTTTACCAACTATTTTCTGCTAGTTCTGCTGAGAGAAGATAGAGTCTTCATTGAAGACTACATCATTGCTTTGGATAAGTTTCCGGTTCTCAGGGTCCCATAGCCGGTAGCCAAAATCCCCATCGGTTCCATAACTGAGAAATATGCATTTCGTTGCATGGGGTGCCAATTTGGTCCTTTTCTCCCTAGGGATGAATGCGTAGGCTTCGCATCCGAATACACGGAACGGAGCCTATCGTAGGTCGGCTATTTGCCTAACCATAATGCTTGTGGCACTTAAAGCTTGGTTGCCTTTGATAGTGATAGATTTACCAAGTATACAGCCGTCTACAATGCTTCAGCCTAGAACTCCAACTTCAGTCCAACTTGTTGGAGCATTGCCGTCACCCTCTCTTGGATCGTTCGGTTGATCCGTTCTGCCACTCCATTCGACATGGGTGTGTACGGAACAATCTTTTGATGCGGATCTCTTTGTTAGACATGTATTGTTTGAAGGCTCTGGAGGTATATTCGCCTCCGTTGTCGGATCAGAGTGTCTTCACTCTATGGCCTGACCAGTTCTCCCCTTAAGATGTCCACCAAGTGAAGACCTCAAGCGCTTTGTCCTTGGACCTGATCGAGTAGGCCCAGACCTTCCGTGTATAATCATCTACAAAGGTGATGAAGTACCGGAAGCCTCCTAGTGATCGCTCTGGCATGGGCCCACATATATATGTGAGCACCAGGTCTAGGGGCTCTCGTACCATCTCGTAGTGGTGAGCGTGTGCACTTCAGGTCTGTTTCCCATATCGATAATGCTCGTAGAAGTCTGTCTTTGCTTGGAGTTTAGGGATTTAGCCGACCGCCATCAGTCGATCAAGTTTGGCTTGAGACATATGGCCAGGTTTGCCATGCCATAGGTTTGGGTTAGTCTTTTCGACTACGTTCACGACCCCTTTTAGATTGATCGCCATTAATGGGTACAAGTTATTGTACTTTTGCCCGCCTCCTATCTTCAGGTTTCCTTGGTTGATCATCCATGTCGACTCACTTAGAGTCATTTAGTACCTGTCTTCGGTCAACATGTTGATGGTGACCAGACTCCTTTTCAGATCAGGTAGGTTCCGAAATTGGTGCAGGGTGATCATGTTGCCATTGGGCAATCGGATGGGAACCTCTCCGGTCCTTGCGATTCTACACTCCTGCCCGTTGCCTAGTCAAACTGTGCCGCTGACGTCAACTGAATAGTTCGAAAACCATTCAATGTTGGGGGTCATATGGAATGTGGCACCAAAATCCAGTAGCCACGTCTGTGCATCTTGTGTAGTGTAGAGGACTTCTCTGATCATCGAGTCCTCTAAAGAAAGGCTTTTTCCTGATCGGGTGTCGGTAATGTTGATTTGGTTGCCTACTGGAGAGTGGTCTAAGTTGGGTCTTCCTCAATTTGGCTCTAATCACCAACCACTCTCTTTCCTTTTGATCGACTAGTAGGCGAAAACATTGTGGCCAACTTTTCTGCAGTTTGTGCAGAATTCACCTGATTGGCCTATTCTTGACTTTGACTATTGTCGGTCTCCCCTTGTCTTCGATCGGTTGGTGTTCCGACCGGTTCCGTCGGCTTGTTCTCTCGTCCTACTTTGTCAAACGAATGACTTGGTCCAATGATGGGCTTCTGCCGATTCATCGATGGTGAGTCCCATCGATTTTCGTCGAATGTCCTTGGTGAGAACTTGGCTGATTGTCTCATCCAGATTTAGGATTGGTCGGCTATTGGTGATGTCGTGAAGATTTTTGGCAATGGTGTGAAAATCACATAAAACTACAAAAAGATAGAGGTCTTGAAGAGCTTTCGTATGCACTTTACTACATAAGAAACGGACATCTAAGTGTCAACTTATGTGGGTATGAAGTTTTGCAAAAGAAAAAGAGAAAAATAAAACTATGAAATATCCCACATAGATAGGAAAGTTTAGGCTCCAAGTATATAAGCATATTGAGATCCATCATATTTCATTTATGTGCTCTTAATAGTTGGACTGAAGCCACTTTTGTCTAGATGGATGGACATATGTGGCTAAGTTGTCGGATGTGGCTAAGTGTCCGAACCAGCTGGTGAAGAAACTCAAACCGGTCGACGATAGAATCGGAAACTGGATGGAGTCGACAATCGGTGACTGTATGCATCTGGCAATCGACAATGGAACCGGTGACCGGCGATCCGACGACGACATCCGGCAACGAAACTAGCGACCGACCGGTGTCGGTAAACCCGGTTACTAGCATCCCGCGACGGAGCCGACGGCAACAGGCAGCGGAGCCAGTGAGCTGACGGCAATCGGCGGTAGATCCGGTGAGTCGGTGATGGTGAGCCGACAGCAATCGGTGATGGATCCGGTGAGCCAGCAACATCGGTTGACCGGCCGATGACCGACAAGCGACTCGGGATGTGGACTAGGCCGGACCAAGCGGATGCAAATCGGACGGATCAGTCGGGTCAGTTGATCGCGGTGCATGGTGTCTTAAAGATGTTTGGTCCAAAAGCCTAATAGTATTTTGTGCATAAAAGAAAAAGATGTAAGCAAGACTCAAACTTAACACCTCCAAGATAAGAAGCAATAGGCTTACCATTAAGCCAAACCATTTCTTTAGAGATTATATTTTTATCATTATAACTTTACATGTAAATTCTCATACATGAGGGCTAAAATGAGTGATGTGGTTATCATGCACCACATGTAATACATGAGTGCCAAATGACGAACATGCATTTTAAGCATGTCTTGTACCCTAAAATGCACATGGGAATCTATAAAAGAGGGGGGGGGGAAAGATGAAGGGATTTTTAGCAAAGAAGCTTTGTACTTTATATCAAAATTAATATTAAGAAGAAAATTCATTATCCTTTTGATGATATACCTTGTTCTTCAAATCTAAAGTTAAAAGTTCAATCTTAATCTCTCTCAATATAAAGTCAAGCATTTAATCTCAATTTCTCTCTCTCTCTCAATCTATCTTAAATACTTTCTCACTAAAGCTTGTGCGTACTTCGAGTCCTTCCGGTCCAGAACTTTGGCGGTTCCGCCTCACGATTCACGTGTAGTGAAGAATCTTCAAGACATAATTAAATGGTGAACCCGACGTGAAAGAGGCGGCAGGAAGGATCAAATCGAGGATCAAACCGGATTTTAAGAACGGACTATTGGAGCATGGGGCACAAATAGTCCGAGCAATCACAAGTCCCCACAAGAAAATAGAGCACGTGGATTGTGAGGAGAAGCAACATGTGTCACACCTAGTGGCGCATGTAAACTAGTACTACCCGACAAGAAGGACAAGCGTCGGATACAAGATTTCGAGAAGATGCTGAAAGAAGAAAACATAATAGAAGAAGAAGAGTTCGTGACTCATATTATGGAAGAAGCCTCATTTAATGACACCATCGGCGAAATCGAGGACGTCGTGGACTTGAGCTATCTTCACGACCAAAGCATGATTTCGGTTAACTCCGTCAACATGTACACTATCATCGATGAATATCATCGAAGCATCTTGATGAAGGAAGCTAACATCAACACAAAATATAAAATGGTGGATAGGAAGATCAAGCCAGTTGTGGTTCCCCTACCGGAAGATAGCTGGCAAAAGATGAAGGAATTCGCTAAAGATCCAAGTTGAAGAGATTCAAAGGCAATAGGTCATGTCTTCACCGAAGAGACGAAAAGAAAGCTACAAGTTGGAAAGGAGGATTTCCTCCTCCCTAAAGAGGAGCGAAAGTTTCGCGACATGCTCGAGAGACATGGGAAGGCTTTCGCATTTTTCCCACAAGAAATCGGATGTGCTGATCCAAGGATGATAGAGCCGATGGTGATCTTCACGGTGCCACACGTACTTGGAATTTGAAACCGATACTGGTTCCGAGAGCACACCTACTGAACTTGATTGAGCTCTTAAAGGAGAAGGTGAATATGGGAATTCTAGAACCGTCAAATGCTCCTTATTCTAATAGGTGGTTCACGGTGCCGAAGAAGAGTGGATCATTGTGATTTATCTAAGAACTTCAACCCGTCAACAAGGTGACAATTCGGAATGCTGGAATCAGTCCGAGTGTGAACGAATTTGCTAAGGCATTTGCAGGCCGGTCCATCTACTCCATTGGTGATCTCTACTCTGGATATGACCAATTCCAATTGGCGATCGACAGTCGTGATATTACAACCATGAGGACTCCGATCGGGCTAGTGCGGATGTGTACCTTACCTCAAGGTGCAACAAACTCGGTGGCTCATATGGTGAATGCCATGAACAAGGTCTTAAAGGATTGCATCCCGGACATCACGATGCCATTCTTGGATGATATTCCAATAAAAGGATGTTCGGATGACGAGAAGAATGGATCAAAAGATAAGGAAGGGTGTAGAAAGTTCGTCATGGATCATATGAAAGATTGCGAGAAGGTGCTCCGAAGGCTCGAAGACGTGAATTTGACATTTTCGGGTGAGAAATCCGCATTCGGGCAACCAGAGATCTTGGTGGTAGGTCACTTATGTGGAGCATACGGCCGGAAGCCTTCGCAATCAAAGGTGAACGCGATCCAGGATATGAAAGAAGAATGTGTAAACCAAACAGAGGTTTGAAGGTTCCTTGGAGCATGCGCATTTTACCATATTTGGATTCCGCAGTACGCCCATGTCGCCGAGCCTTTATATGGATTGCTAAAGAAAAGAATGAAGTTCAAATGGCGAGACGAGCACACGTACGCAATGTGAAGATTGAAGAAACTACTTCTTGAAGCTCCAACACTAAGAAAGGCCAAGCCAACTATACCGAAGGAAAGCCGATTTATGTGACTGTAGATACGAGCCCAACCAGAATCGGGTGCATCATCAACCAAGAAGGAGAAGATAATGCGCAGTATGCCATCCGGTTCGGAGCAAGGGTTCTCAGCGAATGACAAGAAAGATACGCCCAAGTCAAGCAGGAACTTCGGGGTATTATGTTGGCAGTGGAGACAGACAAAGATTACCTGATCAGGTCGCAAGTGATAATAGAGATAGCTTGTCTCCCAATCCTCGGAATGATATCGGGATGTGCGACTCCAGATTTAGCTATGCTAAGGTGGATCGCCTATGTCAAGTCTTTAAACCCAGAGATCCGCCACATTGCAGGCAAGAAGAACACCCTGGCTGATATGCTGTCAAGGGCAAGATTTGAAAGTGAAAGTGACATGGTTTCGGAAGATGAAGACATCACCCTCGACTTCTTCAAGATAGCTCGATTATCGGCGGAAGACTAGGACACGCTAACCCTCCATGCCTTCAACGAGGAAGAGTACGAAGGAGAGTGGTTACTGATCGGCAGTTTCTTAAGAACAATGATGACAGATGCTTTGTGGACAAAGGAGGAGGCTCTACGAATCTGAAAGAAAGCTTATCGATACTTCTTGAAGGGAGGCTTCCTTTGGCGACACCCAAAAAGAAGGACGGGAATACCACGCCGAGTGGTGATGAAGAAAGAAGAGCAAGTGACGCTCATGACCGAATTCCACGAGAGTGCTTGGGCGGTCATAAAGGAACATGGGTGACGTTCGAAAAGTTGAAGGAAAAGTACTGGTGGCCAAGCATGTACAAAGATGTACTCCATTTCGTGTCCACATGCAAAACTTGCCAAGTACATTCCAACATACGTCATCGTGATGAGCTACGACCGACATACCCGCTCACCATACACTTAAAATGGATGGTTGATCTCGTCTCAATGCCAATGGGAGTGGGACAAATGAAGTACTTAGTGCTGGCAAGAGAAGACTTGAAAAATCAAGTGGAAGGGCGGGCCTTGACAAATAAGACAACGTTAGTTGTTTGCAAATTTCTACTTGAAGAGGTTGTTTGCTGATACGGATGTGTGGGGAAGATAGTCGCCGACCGGGGGGAGTTGGACGCACACGAAGCAACAAACCCTTTCGAACGACTAGGCATGAAGCTCTCCCTCACAACTACCTACAATCCAAAAACGAATGGGAAGATCGAACGAGGGCATGGACCCATTGTCAAAGCCATCGTACGAACATGCAACTGTTGAGTCGGGAATTGGCCACGATTATTGCCCTATGCCTTGTGGGCCGACATAACAACACACAACTTGGTGACAGGGTATATGCCAACGGAGCTTATGTATGGACAAAAGCCGGTGATGCCCATCAAAAGGATGATCGCCTCATGGGTAACGATACCATGGGAGAACGAGATGAGCTGAGAAGAATTATTAGCGGCACGGATAAGGCAACTTGAAAGGAGACCTGAAGATCTAGAACATGTGCGAAAAATGATGGAGGCAGTCCGAGTGAAGAACAAAATTCGGTTCGACAAGCCGCATCAATTGCGTCCCAAGACAACACCCTTGACAATCAACACAGTACAACAAGAAAGTTCACAAGAAGATGGTTAAGACCATATGTGGTGATAAGTGCCATCGACAATGCCACATACCACCTTGCGGAGCTAGATGGATCAAGGTTGGCCATACCTATTGAGGGAAAAAGAGTAAAGGTTTTCAAGAAAAGACAAGACGAGGATCTTGACCTCGATCACCTTGACAATGAACATAGTACGATGGATGTGAATGAAGACGTGGAGGAATTTGATTGATCACCGTAGCCGAAATCTCACACTCTCTCTTCTTGGCACGTACTAGAGGACGTGTGGTTTGGTGGGGGTGGATGTCGTGAAGATTTTCGGCAATGGTGTGAAAATCACATAAAACTACAAAAAGATGGAGGTCTTGCAGAGCTTTCAGATGCACTTTACTACATAAGAAACAAAAATCTAAGTGTCAACTTATGTGGGTATGAAGTTTTGCAAAAGAAAAAGAGAAAAATAAAACTGTGAAATATCCCACATAGATAGGAAAGTTTAGGCTCCAAGTATATAAGTAGATTGAGATCCATCATATTTCATTTATGTGTTAAGAGCACATAAAAAATAGTTGGACTTAAGCCACTTTTGTCTAGATGGACATATGTGGCTAAGTGCCCGAACCGGCTGCGGAAGAAACTCAAACCGGTCGACGATAGAATCAGAAACTGGATGGAGCCAGCAATCGGTGATATATGCATCTGGCAATAGATGACTGGATGGATCCGGCAACCGGCAATGGAACCGGGGACCGGAAATCCGACGACGGCATCCGGCAACGGAACCGACGACCGACCGGTGTTGGTAAACCCGGTTACTAGCATCCTGCGACAGAGCCGACGACAGATCTAGTGAGCTGGCGATGGTGAGCCAACGGCAACCGACGATGGATCCGGTGAGATGGTGAGCTAGCAGCATCGGTCGACCGGCCGATGACCGACAAGCGACTTGAGATGCGGATTGGGCCGGACCAAACAGATCCAAATTGGACGGATCGGTCCGGTCGATTGATCGCAGTGCATGGTGTCTTAAAGATGAGTGATGTGGTTATCATGCACCACATGTAATACATGAGCGCCAAATGGCAAACATGCATTTTCTGCATGTCTTGTACCCTCAAATGCATGAGGGCATCTATAAAAGAGGGGGGGAAAAAAGATGAAGGGATTTTTAGCAAAGAAGCTTTGTACTTTATATCAAAATTAATATTAAGAAGAAAATTCGTTATCCTTTTGATGATATACCTTGTTCTTCAAATCTAAAGTTAAAAGTTCAATCTTAATCTCTCTCTGCATTTCAATCTCTCTCAATCTAAAGTGAAGCGTTTAATCTCAAGTTCTCTCTCTCTCAATCTATCTTAAATACTTTCTCACTAAAGCTTGTGCGTACTTCGAGTCCTTCCGGTCCAGAACCCCAGCGGTTCCGCCTCATGATCCGCGCGTAGTGACGGATCTTCACGACAACGTATGTCGTGCAGAATACCTCCCAACTCACCGGGAAGCTCGATAGGAGGACAAGGGCTTTCACTTCTTGTTCAAAGTTGATCCCTTGTGATGAGAGTTCTGACAACACCCGGCTGAAGGTGTTGATCTGAGAGGTAGCCGAATCGGTGTCTCTCATCTTCATGTTGAACAGTTGTTTTATCAAGCTCAGTTTTGAAGATGGGGACTTTTTCTCGTACACGGCTTGTAGCTTCTCCCATAACGAGAACAATGTTGTCCCTTTGCCATGCTGAAGTAGACGTTTTCGGCTAGGTGCATTCGAATGGTGCAGTGTACGATTTTGTCCATTGATCTCCACTCATCGGCTGACATTGAAGCAAGCTTTTCGGAGTGTCGAATGGCCTCGGCTTGTCTTCGAATAATTAGTACATCCTGCATCATCTCCCTCCATAGGGCAAAGTTTTTGCCATTGAATTTCTGGATCTCAACTCTTGTACCGGATGTTGATGCCATGATTCTTTTGAAAGCGAGATTTGCTAGCCCGGTCTTTTGTTTTTTTCTTTCAACCCCCCCCGCCCCCCCTTTTTTTTGTTGTTTATTGCCGCCGAGCCGCGGATCGCACTGATACTAGTTGAAAGATAGATATGCGGGGAAACGTATGTGAGGACCTGTCGGTTATGCTCATCAAACAACATAGAGGGAAGGCAAGAAAATATAGACAAATGATAGATATACACAGATAAAGCTTTAATGGAAGCTCTCCTTATTTTTGTTCTCTCTCTCTCTCTCTCTCTCTTAGAGACTGGATGTACAGGATGATCAAGTGATCTCTTGTTTAGAACGTTAGGTTATTGCTTAGATACTAAGCCCTAACTATATGGACGAATTCACACTAGGATACAAAGTGGAAGGAGTTGGCCTTTTATGCCAACACATCTAACTATGTCCCCAATTCAGTGTAATAAAAGTTGTCACCCCATTAACGAAAAGGAATTCTTGTTTTCTGAAAATGGGATGTGTAAATTTAGAAACATTAATAGAGGAGATATTAAAATAGAAATCCTAGAGGAACAACTTTTGATGATGAGACAATAAAGGGGTACATGGAGATAATATCATTTGATGATACTCTTGGGGAAATGGAGAGAGTCATTGAATTGAAACAACAAGTCAACAGAGTGATTCCAACCAACTCTGTCGCTTTATACACTGCCATTGACGAATACAAGCAAGGTGTTGCAGAAGATGAAGTCGAAGTTAATACCAAATACAAGATTGTGGATAAGAAGGTCAAACTTGTGGCTGCTCCTTTGCCTGAAGACAGTTGGTAGTGAATAAAGGAGGTAGCGTGAGATCCATGCCTTAGAAACCCGAAAGGAGTAGGGCATGTCTTCACTGACGAAACTCGTAGGAAGCTCAAAGTTGGTAGGGGTGAGTTTTTGCTACCCAAAGAAGAGTCCAAGTTCTGGGAAATGTTGGAGCGGCACAGGAAAGCGTTTGCCTTTTGCTCACAAGAGATCGGATGTGTTGACCCATCACTTGTGGAACTAATGGTTATCTTCACAATACCCCATGTACCATGGAACTTGAATCCAATTCCCGTCCCAAGAGCTCATATTCCAAAATTGCTACAACTATTAAAGGAAAAGTTTAGAATGGGAATCCTCGAGCCATCTAATGCGCCTTATTCAAATAGGTGGTTCACAGTGCCGAAGAAGAATGGAGCACTTCGATTTATCCAAGATCTGCAGCTGGTAAACAAGGTCACCATTTGTAATCCTAGGATTGGACCTAGTGTTGATGAGCTTGCCGAAGCTTTTGCGGAAATGCCGATTTACTCATTTGGAAACTTGTATTCTGGATACGACCAATTTCAATTGTCTTTGGATAGTCGAGACATCACAACCATGCAGACTCCCATCAAGCTAGTAAGGAGGTGTACATTATCGCAAGGAGCAACTAACTCGGTGGCCCATATGATGAATGCCATGAACAAAGTACTAAGAGACTACATCCCAAATATTACTATGCCTTTCCTCGATGATATCCCTATGAATGGGTGCTCTGAATTAGAGGACGAGTCTTTAGATCAAGATGGATGTCAAAGATTTGTTTCAAACCATATTGAAGAATGTGAAAGAGTGCGACAAAGACTAGAATTTACGAGACTCACATTCTCCGAAGAAAAATCGGCATTCGGGCAGCACAAGATCTTCATAGTGGGACATCTTTGTGGACCATATGGACAAAAACCCTCTCTCGAGAAGGTGAATGCTATTCAAGAGATGCGAGAGGAATGTGGAAAACAGACAGAAGATTCTTAGGAGAATGTGCATTCTACCATATTTGGATTCCACACTATGCTCTTGTGGCTGAACCCTCGTATAGTTTATTGTAAAAATGGAGAAAATTCAAATGGGAACCGGTCTACACAGAGGCGATGAAGAGGCTAAAAGGGATGCTAGTGGCAACTCGAACTTTAAGAAAATTCGTCTACAAAGAAGGGATGCCCATCTACATCACGGTAGATATGAACCCAACATGAATTGGATGGGTCAACAATCAAGAAGTAGAAGATAGCACACGGTACACCATTTGGTTCGGATCAAAGGTCCTTAGAGAATGACATCGAGGATACGCCCAAGTCAAGTGAGAACTCTAAGGTATCATGTCTACGGTGAAGGTAGACAAGGACTACCTGATCGGGCCAGAAGTGATAATTGAGACGAATTCCTCCCAATCCTTGGGATGACCTCAGAATGTGCGACACCAGATCTGGCTATGTTAAGGTGGTCGCTCATATCAAAGCGTTGAATAGAGATCCGCCACATTACAGGAAAAAACAACGCCATGGTTGACACGTTGTCAAGAGCAAGATTTCAGGATGAGACTGACATGGTTTTGGAAGATGAAGCATCCCCTCAACTCCTTCAAGATGGCCCAACTGTTTGTAGAAGGTCAATGTATGGAAACCCTCCATGCCTTCAACGAGAACAAGTATGAAGGGGAGTGGTTACTGATCGGAAGGTTCTTGAGCACAATGATGGTGGGTGCTTCATGCACGAAGGAGGAGCCTCTACGGATCTGAAAGAAAGCTTACCAATAATTTTTGAAGGGAGGATTCCTTTGGTGACACCCAAAGAGAAGGACATGGATGCCACGTCGAGTAGTGGTTAAGAGAGAGGACCAAACGATGTTGATGTCTGAATTCCACGAGAGTCCTTGGGCAGGTCATAGAGGAACACGGGCAGTGTTTGAAAAACTGAAGGAGAAGTACTGGTGCCCGACCATGTACAAAGACGTACTGCATTTCGTGTTCACATGCAAAAGCTGCCAAGTACATTTGAGCATATGTCACCATGATGAGTTGTGGTCGATATAGCCACTCACCATACACTTCAAATGGATGGTGGATCTGGTCTCGATGCCAATGGGAGTGGGACAAATGAAGTACTTGGTACTAGCAAGGGAAGACTTGATGAATTAGGTGGAAGAACGGATCTTGGAAAATAAGACAATGTTAGCCTTTTAAAAATTTCTACTCGAAGAGGTCGTCTGTCAATACGGATGTGTGGGAAAGATAGTGGCCGACCGAGGGGAGTTGGATGCACACAAAACAATGGAGCTCTTCGAGTGACTAGGCGTGAAGCTCTCCCTCACAACTGCCTACAATCTGGAAGCAAATGGGAAGATTGAGTGAGAGCATGGACCGATAGTCAAAGCCATCGTATGAGCATGCGACGGTCGAATTGGGAACTGGCTGCGACTATTGTCGTATGCATTGTGGGTCGATAGAACTACGCACAATTCTGTGACAGGCTATATGCTAGCAGAGCTCATGTATGGACAAAAGCCAGTAATGCCCATCGAGAGGGCGATCACCACATGGGTAGCAATACCATGGGAGAACGCGATGAGATGAGAAGAATTATTGGCGGCGCGGATAAGGCGACTCGAAAGAAGACCCGAAGATCTATAAAATGCATGAAAGATAATGGAGGCAGCCCGAGTGAAGAACAAGATTTGGTTCAACAAGACACATCAACTATGTCCCAAGAAGATCGAAGAAGGAGATTGGGTATTGGTGTATGACAACAACCTTGACAACCAACACAGGACGACAAGAAAGTTCTCAAGAAGGTGGTTTGGACCGTATGTGGTGATGAGTGCCAATGACAACGCCACCTACTACCTCGCGGAGCTAGACGGATCAAGGTTGGCCATACCCATTGCTGGGAAAAGAGTAAAGATCTTCAAGAAAAGACAAGATGAGGGTCTTGACCTTGATGACCTCAACAATGAAGATAGTAAGGCAGAACCCACAAATGTGAGTAAGGTCAATGAGGGCGTGCAGGAAATTGATTGATTAGAGTAGTTGAGAGAGAGACAAACAAATAGACAACAAATGTGCTCAAAGAGCAATTTTATACAAGTCCTTAAAAGGACTGACACAAGTATTGTCAGTACTTGAATTCTCCTAAATAAGCTCATACACTAACTACCGAATATATTCCTTCACGAAATTTCTTTTCAACGGCCTTCCGGTTCCCACCGATCCGACCTACTGATCGGTCTCTGTCTGATCCGACTCCTGGCTTCTTCAGCCGATCCGGGCCTAACTGACTAGTCCAATCTGGTCTGTTTTTTGGCTTCCTCAGTCGATCCGGCCTAAGTTGAGCTTGCTTGTTCAACATTCCCCCTCAAGATAAACTTGACGTTCTCCTTGAGTCAACATCTGACTCTTCCTAGTGTCTCCACGCCTTGCTCGTGCTCTTCATCCAATTCAGTTCTACGTTCCTCAACCCCTTTTCGGTTAGCTTGTCAGCTTGTAAGGCCCTTGTCAACTCCCTTGTTGTTGTGGTACAAGCACCCCTCAACCCATTGGCACCTCCGACTTTGTCTGATCCGCTAATCCGACTCCTAGCTTCATCAGCCAATCCGGGCCTAACCGACCAGTCCAATCTGGTCTAGTTTTTGGCTTCCTCAGTCGATCCGGCCTAAGTTGAGCTTGCTTGTTCAACATTCCCCCTCAAGATCAACTTGAGGTTCTCCTTGATTCAACATCTGACTCTTCCTAGTGTCTCCATGCCTTGCTCGTGCTCCTCATCCGGTTCAGTTCTGCATTCCTCGACCCCTTTTCGGTCTGCTTGTCTACTCGTAAGGCCCTTGTCAACTCCCTTGTTGTTGTGGTACAAGCACCCCTCAACCCATTGGCACCTCCGACTCGGCGTCGGCTTCGACCGCCTTCTCATCCACCTAGCCTTCATGTGATTCAGTTCATCCGAATTGAACTCCTCGATCGAATTAGCTGTCTCAGATTCCTTCTGGATCTTGTCTGAATCAGTTGTCTCCGGTTCGTTCCCCTTTAGGCCCTTGAGCACATCTGCCCATGTCTTGGTTCTGGCCTTTCCTTGGTCGACTCGGTCCTTCTCGACTTTGCAGCCTCCCTCGGCTCTTCCTCCCCTTGGTTTGATTAGCTCTTGTTGAGCGGCAAGCTCAACTAGAGCCGGATTGGTTGAATAAGCCTGAGCTGGTGAGCGAGACGGATCGGTGAGCCGGTGAGCACCCGTTGAGCAAAAGAGCAGGTGAGCTGGGGAGCCGGTTAGTCGGATCCAACAGTAACCGGAAGCCTAGTAATAGCTTAGATTACTAGGTAGTTAATAATCTCGTAGTTAGTGTTAGACGCTCGAGTGAGCATTGAAGTACGCGGTGCTTCTGTCAGTCCCATGAGGACTTGTATAAATAGTGTTGTTGAGCACGTTGTATGTACAAAGTGTTGAGATAATTTTTGAGTTTATATTCTTGTTCTGCTCTCTCTGTCTCTCCCGAATACTCTCTATATTCTGTGTATTATTCTCTCTCTCTCTTTGCAGCTACGCAACCAAGTTGTTGTCATACGCTTCCGCACATACGTCTTCACATGGTATCAGAGCGCAAGGGTTGAAAACCTCTGCAGCCGACATTTGCTTTCGCAAGACAAACCCTATAGGTTGTGAGAACAGAATAGTAGATAGAGAAAAAAAATATGGATAGTGGTATGGCGAGTTCACTTCCTACAAAGAAGCTCGACCGGAGCAACTATGCGTCCTGGTCATACAAAATGCACCAGTACCTACTAGGGCATGGGTATTGGAGTTTCGTGGAAGGAAAAAATGAGGTGGCACGAGAGCTTGGACACAAGGACTTCCCAGTATGGGAGCAACGAGTGAGTCGAGTATATACTGCCTCGCGTCCTGTGTACACGACTAGATGCTCGGCTACATCAGGGATGCAAAGACGTTGAAGGAGGCCTGGGAAAATCTGCGTAAGATTTTCGCCGCAAGCACCACAACCCATAAGTTGCAACTCTGGCAAGAGCTGAACAACATCCAACAAAGAGATATGTCGGTTACGGACTACACCACCAAAATAAAGGAGATTTGCGACGCGCTCGGGTCCATCAACGTGACGGTGGACGACGACGAAATGGTACAAATCTGCCTTGGTGCTCTAGCGCAAAGGTAGGGGCCAATCCGAACAAGGATCTACACCCGAGAGAAACCACCGACCTTCTTCGACTTGCAATTGATGCTGATGGTCGAAGAAAACCACGCGAGTGGGTCCAGGACCACTCAATCGGACAACCGGATGCTTTACACGGAGGTGGATAGGCCCCGTGGGCGTGGGGGATGAGGTGGGTCGGCACGCACTAGAGGCAGCCGGCAAGAGCAGGAAAGAAGGCACAGAGAACGTGCCGACAACAGTTCCGGGACTTCCACAAGCGGGGGAATCAAGGCGGTGCTAAAGGCCGGCAAGACAAATCTGCCATGGAATGCTGGTACTGTGGCAAAAAGGGCCACAGAGAAAGCGAGTGCTGGAAGAAGCGTGCCGATTCGGACACATCTGGATCCGGCAAAACCGGTCAGGAGAACCGACAAAGCTCGCACTACGCACAAGGATCAAAAGGATCCCGAACTGGGAAGACCGGTAAGGGGCCAGCCTTGGTGATGAAGCACGAGGCAAATTCGATGAAGAAGACCACTTCCAAATCGGAGGAAGTATGGTATGTTGATTCCGGTGCGTCGAACCACATGACGAGCCACGACGAGTGGTTCTCTTATCTGGAGAAACCGGATCAACCAGGAGTTGTTGAAATCGGAGACGACTCCTCACCCAATCGTGCATATCGGAGAAGTCCCTTTGAGCCACGTTGGATAGAGGGGGAAGATGATGAACGTATTACACGTTTCGACTATCACGAAGAACTTGGTGTCGGTTGGACAGATTGTCGACCAGGGGATGCAGATGCGGTTTACGCACCTCAGGTGCTTCATCGAGGAAGAGGGCCAAATCATTGCGCAAGGGCGTAGAGACGAGAGGATGTTCCTCCCGAACACCAATGACGTCGGCACCGCGTTGTTCGCCAAAGGACAGAAGATTGAATTGGATATTGATCTCTGGCACAAACGGATCAGCCACGTCAATTACCGGCGGCTTCAAGACTTGCAAACGAAACAAGTTGTTTTCGGTTTGCCGAAGTTTAGTGGCCGGAAGGCCCATGTATGTGAAGCCTGCCAACTCGGGAAGCAAAACCGGCTTCCATTCCCCACCGAACGAAACCGTAGCCGCTCGACCTTATTCATTCGGATGTATGGGGACAGACACAGAACGTAAGTCTTGGCGGGAGTCGATATTTTGTCTCCTTCATCAACGACTACAGTCGGCACACATGGATCTACCTCATTGAGTAGAAGAGCGAAGTCTTCGACTATTTCCGGAACCTCCAAAGCATGGTGGAGTGGGAATCAGAGAGAAAGATCAAGTGCCTACGGTCGGATGGCGGAAAAGAATATTTTTCCGGCCAATTGAACAATTATCTGCAGCAAATAGGAATTCAGCGAGAGTTCAGCTGCAGATACACACCGGAACAGAACGGTGTAGCTGAAAGGGAGAACCAGTCGCTGATTGACGTGGCAAGGGCAATGCTGGAAGAGAAGAGTATGCCCCATTTCTACTGGCCGGAGGCGGTCCGGACGACCGTCTATATCCAAAACCGGATCGGTGACAAGGTGTCTGCGCATGAGCTGTATTTCGGGCGCAAGCCAAATTTGTGACACCTTCGGATATTTGGTAGCATTGCATATGTACATGTACCGGATGAGAAGTAGAGGAAGTTGGATGCAAAGTCAGAAAAATGCATCCTCTTCGGCTATTCACATGAGAAAAAGGGGTATAAGTGTTATAACCCCCGGACGAAGCAGGTCCGAGTTAGCCGCGATGTCGAGTTCGATGAAACGACATCATGGTATTCCTTACCAACTCCAACTTCCGACCCCAACCCGATGCCGGAGGATGAGGCTAGTGAGCCTGAACCGGCCCAGGTAGAAGATGATGAATCCGGGACTCAAGAAGAGAGTCCGGAATCGTTTTGGTTGAGTGGGCCAAATGAGAGACTAGGTCAATCCGACCAGTCCGATGAGGAACCGACGAGTAGTGAAGACTCTGCCGTGCTCTCCCCGCGCAAGGAACCGAGGAGACAGTTCATGCGCAAAGAGAAGGGGAAGAAGAAGATGCTGGATTATGAAACCGGTACTGATGAGTCGGATCGGAGCGGATCCGACTCCGGAAAGGAAAATGACGGTTCTTCGGCAACGAAGATCGAACCGGCCAAGTAGGGCCTTGAACAGGGTAATACCAAGTTATGCCAGTCTTCCTGCCGGAAGAACCCCGTGACGTGGTACGGCTATAATGAGTACATGGTGCATCACTATGCGTACATGACCAAGGTGGTGCAAATGTGTGAGCCAGAGAGCTACGCAGAAGCGGCAAAGGACGTAAATTGGTGTGCCGCTATGGAGGAAGAAATGCGGGCACTTGATGCCAACGAGATATGGGACTTGGTTGACCCTCCCCGTCACTGTAAACCGATCGGATGCAAATGGGTGTACCAGGTAAAGTACAATGCCGACGGTTCGGTTAACTGGTACAAGGCCCGGTTAGTGGCGAAGGGATACGCGTAGACCCACGGAATCGACTACGACGAGACCTTCGCTCCGATAGCGAAGATGACGATGGTTCGTGCGGTGCTAGCGGTTGCTGCGGCAAGGAGGTGGCATCTTCACCAAATGGACGTGAAGAATGCATTTCTTCAAGACGATCTTGAAGAAGAGGTCTTTATGACCCACCCCCCCTGGTTTTTAGTCGGAGATGAAAAAGTCGGCGGTATGCCCACTGAAGAAGTCACTTTATGGCCTGATGCAAGCCCCCCGAGCTTGGAATGCGAAGATTACGCACCGGTTGCGTAAGATAGGGTTTGCAGTCTCCAAGTCTGACTCTTCGTTGTTCATTCGGCAAGGTCCGGACAGTCCGGTTTGCATCTTGCTGTATGTTGATGATCTCGTCATCATTGGACCCGGACTCGATGAAATCAGCAGAGTCATGTCCCAGTTGTCGAACGCATTTGAGATGAAGGACCTAAGGGACCTTCACTATTTCCTTGGGATCGAGGTCATCCGAACCCCCGACGACATATTGCTCTCACAAAGACACTATGTGTTGAATATGTTGTAGAAGTTCGGCATGACAGAATGCCGACCTATCTCTACACCCCTGGACCGGAACCAGAAGCTCTGTCCCGACTCCGGACCGCCCAACGATGAGCAACGGTTCTGACAAATTGTCGGAAGCCTTATATATTTGACAATCACCCGACCTGACATCAGTTATCTGGTCAGTGCGATCGGCTAATTCATGTAGAAGCCGACCGTAGAGCATCTTCAGTGCATGCACCGAATATTGCGGTACGTGAGCGGCACGAAGGACCGGGGACTGTTATACCGGCGAGGTATAACTGAAGAGCTGGTTGGCTACATTGATGCCGACTGGGCCGGCGATGCATCGGATCGCCGATCCACCTCCGGCTATATGTTTTCCCTTGGTAGCGCGGCTGTTGCGTGGAGCAGCAAAAAGTAGCCAACAGTGGCCCTTTCAAGCACTGAGGCTGAATACCGGGGTGCTACCGTTGCCACCTGTGAAGCCATTTGGCTTCGGCAACTGTTGCAAGACCTATGGATCGAGGTACCAACCCCGATCTTGATCTACTGTGACAATATGAGCAGCATGCAGCTTGCCAAGAACCCCGTGTTCCATGCTCGTACAAAGCACATAGAAGTGCACTACCACTTCGTGCGTGAGCATGTCTTGAGTGGTGAAGTCGAACTTCGGTATGTTCATACAGATCGGCAAGTTGCCGACATCTTCACCAAACCGCTCGGATCGATCAAGTTGCAACACTTTACCGAAATGATGTCCAGAGTCGGATTCACTCCAATATGACTCTTCCTTATCAGTGTCGTATTCTGGCATCTTCTTCTTTTCTTTTTCCTTCTGCGTGAACTAGCTCCTTGGTTCATTGCGTTGGGAGAGCACGGGCGAGTCTCCACTACTCGCTGGCTCAATCTCTCATTCGGCCCACTTAGCCGGAATGAGATTGGACTCTCTTCAAGAGTTCCAATATCTTCTTTGTCTGGAGGCATTTCGGCCTCACTAACTTCATCCTCAGAATTCGGGATGGAGTTGTCGGGGTTCAGAGATGAAGGCAAGTACCACGAAGCCGACTCATCGAAAATGACATCTCAGCTTACTCGGACCTCCTTTTCGGAGGTTATAACATTTATAACCCTTTTGCTCATCCGAGTAGCCGACGAGAATGCACTTGTCAGCTTTTGCGTCTAGCTTGCTCCATTTCTCCTTCGGCACATGCACATATTCCATGGTACTTGTAAAAAATTGGATATGATTCTAGTGTAGCAGAAGAGATGTGTGTTATGTGTGAGAGAAAAGAGATGAGAGAAGAGAAACACAAGATAGATAAGCTAGAGAAATGAAATACTCAAGAAGAAGAAGAAGATGTATATTCACAAGTGAAATAGAAAATACAAAATGTAGCATTACAAGGAGTCACAACCGACTTAGTATGAAGTAGGAGAAGGGTGCTTTATATAAGGTCACCCTCTCTCTTCATTCACTCACAACAACAACTACTCTCTCTTGGGGAATGTGAAGACACATAATCATGGGGAATATGGAACTCATTAGTTATGTGTCATAGAATATGATTCTATGAAACATAGTTAATGTCTAAAGAGTAGTGGTGTGACTCTTGACCTTTGAGTGATCATAGATTCTCAAAGGGTGTGTTCACACACTAGAGTAGGTTGAGCTTGATTCTTAGCACACCCCTCAAGCTCAACTCGGGTCGGTTCCTTTTGATTGATGTCCACTTTAGCTCGTACCCAGTTCAGAAGGTATCCGGTTCTCTCTTATACTCCCCCTCAAGCTTGCCAAGTTAGGGATCTTCAATCCAAGGTTTGACATGAATTACCGAAGCTTGTTAGCTCCTAGGGCATTGGTGAAGATATCGGCCGTTTGAAGATTTGTGTTGATGTGTTGAAGGTCGACATCTCCGGCCTGAACACGCTCTCGAATGAAGTGATAGTGCACTTCGATATGCTTTGTGCGTGGGTGGAACACCGGGTTCCGAGCCAGATAAATATTCTCATGTTGTCGCAGTAGAGGGGAGTTGGATCCTTGATGGGAATTCCCAAATCCTTCAAAATCCTTTTGAGCCATACGGCTTCACATATAGCTACGGCTGCGCCCCTGTATTCGGCCTTCGTACTCGAAAGAGTGCCGGTCGGCTGCTTCTTGCTACTCCACGAAATTGCTCTGCTGCCAAGGGAGAGGACAAAACCAAAGCTTGATCGTTGATTGGCTTTGTAGCCGGCCTAGTCGGCATCTGTGTACCCTTCGAGTCAAAATGGTGTCCTCGATTTGTAGAGAATGTTGTAATCCATTGTGCAGCTCACGTATCGTAATACTCGCTTAGCGCAATCGAAATGGATATCTCACGGAGTTTGCATGAATTGGCTAAAAAGTCCGATTAGATAGCTAAGGTCGGGTCAAGTGATCGTGAGATAGATGAGGAACCCGATCAGTTGTCAATACTAAGTCGGCTTACACTCTTCTGTGCCGGAGTCGGCATCCAATTTGAGGTTTTGATCAAGAGGAGTTGCCACAGATTTACACTTAGTCATCCCGAACTTGAATAACAAGTTGAGGATGTAGTGTTGTTGGGAGATCATAATGTTGGCTGGAGTCCAAATTACCTCGATGCCAACGAAGTAATGGAGCTCCTTCATGTCCATCATCTCGAATTTGTTGGAGAGGAGGGACTTCACCTTGCTGATGTCGATTACGTGCTCACTGTCAGGAATAGTACTAAACAGAGAGAGGATTAGTACTAAACAGAGAGAGAATTAGTACTAGAAAAGGGAAGTACTATTAGTACTAAGAGGACGGGACTTCATAAGACTCCCGAGAGCGGAAGAGAGAAGAGGAGAGAGGGAGATAGCGAGGATGAGAGAGAGAGAGAGAGAGAGAGAGAGAGAGATGATGATAACAGATTATATATTATAAGAAGAGTAAGTACAAAAGGGCTATGAGGCTAAAGACTAGCGTTGAACCAATTTGGTTCAACATAATGCCTAGTGCCCTCTTTTATAGTGTTCTCAGGAGTAATCCTGAAGCTTCTAGAATGTTACAGATAAATCTGGAATATACATTAATTTCCTATAATAAAATGTAAATGAAAATAATATTCTACGTATTACAATAGATGATATAAGGGTCAAGAGCTCGACCCATATAACCTAAGGTCATGGGTTCGAGTCTTGCCATATCATGACACTATCCCGATCTCCAATGTTAAAACTAGATGGAAGTCGATGACGATCCGCGTAGACCTTGTGTGTTTGTTAAGCTTGCTGGAGATGAGTAGATAAATCCACTTGTATCTTGCGTAACTGCTCAAAACGATCCTCCGCGCAAGGATTTGTGGACACCTCTGGGGTTTCAAGTACACTCCACCGAGGGTGACATCCTGTATAAGCATAAAATGGCGTAACTTTAGTCGATGCGTGGATAGAGTTATTATAGGCAAATTCGGCGAAGTGGAGAATATCTGCCCAGTTATCCTGATGATAGTTGAGAAAGCACCGCAGATACTACTCCAGCGTTTGATTTGTTCGTTCGGCTTGGCCGTCGGTTTGTGGGTGGTAGCCGGAGGAGAGGTTACAAGTGACCTTGAGCATTTTAAAAAGGTGCTTCCAGAATTTTGACACAAACTGGGGTCCACGGTCGCTGACGATACTATCGGGAAGTCCATGATGCCGACATACTTCACGCATGACAATTTTGGCGGTGTCTTCACTGGAGATTTCCTTAGTACATGGCAAGAAATGAGCCATCTTCGTATATCGATCTACTACTGTTAGAATCGCATTGAACCCCTTAGAGACTGGAAGATCTGTGATGAAGTCTAGAGCAATGGATTGACACGACTTGCTTGGAATTGTTAATGGTTCTAATAAACCATATGGATGATGCCTTGGCATTTTCGCTCTGCAACATGTATCACAAGTCCGAACAAAATCTTTGACAAATTGTCGCATACGGGGCAACCAAAATGATCGTTGTACTAAATCGAATGTTTTAGTACTACCAAAATGCCCACCTGTATATGTGTCGTGACAATTTTGTACTACTCGAAGGCAGCAAGAACCATTAGGAACATACAAAAGTTCTTTAAAGAAGAGCAATCCATCATGGTATTTGAATTGCCGATAGTCTGTACCTGGTGGTGGCAACTGTGAACATGACACTCGAGAGGGATCAATTTCTACTAGTATAGCTTGGGCGAAAGCATCTGTCTTCAAGTCTGCACGTATGATATTGATAACGTGGGAATCCATGGGCATGCCAAAAACCTGTGTTGCTTGCAGTCGTGCCGGTCCCAAGATTACATGCTTTTGGTTATTGAAAGCTAGCTCGCCGGGACGCGGTGTTAGATACGAACGCTGTGATAATGCATCTGCCTTCCCTTGGTGCTTCCCCGGACGATATGTAATTTTGAAGTCGAAAGGTGTGAGGAAGTGGGCCCACCGAGCTTGATGTCGATTTAACACACGAGCATCCTGAAAGTAGGCAAGGTTTTTATGGTCACTGAATATGGTGACTTGATGAGAGGATCCCTCTAAAAAATGCCTCCATTGCATAAACAAGTCCACCATTGCCAATAGCTCCTTATAATGAATTTCATAGTTGATTTCGGTGGCATCAAACTTGCATGAGTGAAAAGCCACAGGATGTAGCTTCTCATCGTTACCCCGTTGTGACAGAATGCTCCCCAAAGCGAAATCCGATGCGTCAGCTTCGATAATGAATGGTTTTTCCGGATCGACATGAGCTAGAATTGGAGCCGATGTAAATTCCTTTTTAAGACTCTCGAAAGCCATATCTGCTTCTTCAGACCAAATGAATGATTGTCCCTTCCTGCTAAGCTGTGTGAGAGGCAGAACGAGTTTTGAGTAATCTTGTATAAACTTCCGGTAAAAATTGGCAAAGCCTAAAAAGCATTGCACATCCCGCACTGAGCGCAGAGTCTGCCATTTTACCACCATCTTGACCTTAGCTGGGTCCATGGAGATGCCTTTTGATGAAATGACGTAGTCGAGAAATTCTACCTGGTTGCACCCGAAACTAGATTTTTCTAGCTTTGCGTAAAGACCATGTTCTCGAAGTCGTTTTAATACTAACAGTACATGAAAATCATGCTCTTCTTCGGTCTTTAAATAAACCAGTAGATCATCCAAGTAGATGATTAGACACACATCCAAGAGATTTCGAAATATATCATTTGCCATGTGTTGGAAGACTGCTGGCGCATTAGTGAGGCCGAACGACATGACCGTATACTCGAAGTACCCATATCTAGTGCGGAACGCGGTCTTCCATTCATCTCCTAGTCGGATCCGTACGAGGTTATAGGCCCCATAAGTAGATCTTTATGGAGAACCTGGCACCATTGATCCATTCTAAAAGACTTGAGATAAGGGGAAGTGCATACCTATTGCGGATTGTAACTTTATTCAAGCCACGGTAATCTACTACTAGACGAAGTGAGCCATCCTTTTTCTTGACGAAGAAAATGGGTGCATCGGCTAGAGATTTCAAATGTCGAATGAATCCATTCTCCAAATTCTCCTCTCTATAGGCTTGAAGGATTTCTAGCTCGGTTGGTGACAAATTGTAGATTGGTCCCCATGGTGGCTCTTTCCCTAGTTGTAAATCGATGGGGCAATCATATGGTTGATGGTGAGGAAGCGTATTGGCTCGTACTTTATCGAATACATCGGCATAATGATGATACTTTTTTGGAAGTTGAACGGTGGACTCCTCTTTAATGGTGTCGGAGGGTTTTAGTGATATTGGGAAGAGAAACATTTCTTCCTTGCGTCCTTCTTCCTGCAACTGATGTAGTGAAATAGTGGAATTCTTCTGAGTAGATCCTCGGGTTTGTCGACACTGGATTTCTCTTGTTCTCCAATCTATGTCTGGGTTATGTAACTCGAACCATGGTAATCCCAAAACGATGGGATGTTCTGGGATACTAATAATGTTAAATGATACTACATATGCTAAGTTATCTAGGACAATATTAATGGGTTCTGACTCTTCTATGATATTTCCGGAAGCAATGGGACGACCATCAATGACGACTACAGAGGCTGGACACAGGAGTTTTCTAAGAGATATCTGATGAGCTTGGGCAAAATTCCAATCCATAAAGCAAGAATTAGCTCCAGAGTCTAGAAGTTCTAAGACATGTACTGGAGGGGTACTTTTAGTACTAATTGTTACTTGGGCTATGAACATATTGCTAACTTGCTTAGAGGGAATGGAACCACTAATGGACTTCACAGATCTAGGGCTATCCAACCAAACGGCTCCTATTTTGGTTGGACTTAGTCGTTTAACTCTTCTTCTAACTGACTAAGGACATCAAATTTGTTCGCTAGATCTAGGCTATTAGTACTATTAGTACTATCAGATATCCCTACTGTAATAGGCTATGGTTTAGTACAATTAGAACTAGCAACTATTTGGTTTACCTGTCTTCTTGGCCTATGGGGACAATTTATTGCAATGTTCGGCGTCGCTGCTTTTCTTCTTCGGATAATGGCCCTTGACGACGTGTAGTGTCAATCTCTATCAGAATTGGAGTATTCACTGGAGGCGCATTATAGGAGTCCCTCGGTAAAGGTTTTGCTACCATTGAGGCGTAGGTGGGCTCTGATCTTGCCCTTGGCATCTGTAGCTATCGTTCCGAACGTCGCTCAAAGAGGCGGTTGTCACATCTCACCACACGACTGATTGCTTTTGTTAAGGACTTTGGTTCTTCAAGGAAGGTCAAGAGTAAATCCTTGACATCATTGCGTAAACCATAAAGAAATTGCTCCATCAATGCTTGATGGCAGCGGCGAGTAGGTGGAAATCTGCAGTGTATGCGGAGGCTGGACAGTCTCCTTATGCTGTTAGTATCTCCAAAGCATGCTTTAAACTCACCTATAAACTCTTCAAAGTTGTTGAGTAATGGAGACTCCTTTTCCAACAGTGGAGCGAACCATGCCAACGCTGAGCCACTTAACAACGTCCCTACTAAACCCACTCGTGATGCATCGGTAGGATATCGGGAAGGATGCATTTGAATAACTAATTATACCTGATTAAGGAACCCTCTAAACTGCGATCGTGTTCCATCGAACTTCGTGGGAAGGCCAATCTTGGGTTCCTTATGAATCCCTTGTGTTCCGCGGCCTTGTTGTTGCATCGCTACAATGGTTGATTCGAGTTGTTGCATGCGTAATGCAAGTTCCCCATGTTATTGTTGCGTTTGCTACTTTTCTAAGGAGATTTGTTGAAGATCCCCTAGCAACCGTTGATTTTCTTGTTCCAAAGCAAGGAACTTCTCTTTCAAGCATTGAAACTCTGAGAAAACAGATTGATATTCCTCAGCGCTAACAGTGGCCATGGGATGAAAAGAAAAGAGGAATAAGAGATTAGTATGAAGGGAGAGAGACAGAAGGGCAAATTGGTTCTAACTGTCAGGAATAGTACTAAAGAGAGAGAGGATTAGTACTAAACAGAGAGAGAATTAGTACTAGAGAAGGGAAGTACTATTAGTACTAAGAGGACGGGACTGTGTAAGACTCCCGATAGAGGAAAAGAGAAGAGGAGAGAGAGAGATAACGAGGACGAGAGAGAGAGAGAGAGAGATGATGATAATAGATTATATATTATAAGAAGAGTAAGTACAAAAGGGCTATGAGGCTAAAGACTGGCATTGAACCAATTTGGTTCAACATAATGCCTAGTGCCCTCTTTTATAGTGTTCTCAGGAGAAATCCTGAAGCTTCTAGAATGTTCCAGATAAATCTGGAATATACATTAATTTCCTATAATAAAATGTAAATGAAAATAATATCCTACGTATTACAATAGATGATATAAGGGTCAAGAGCTCGACCCATATAACCTAAGGTCATGGGTTCGAGTCTTGCCATATCATGACACTCACCGCCAATAACCAGATCATCTTGTATAGGATGATGACAATTGAGCTTCTAGAGTCATTTCGTACATAGAGGGAGTTGTCGGATTTCGACCATGTACACCTCCTCTTCTAATTCATCTTGAAGAAAGGTGTTCTTGACGTCCATTTGGTGGAGGTGCCACCCTTTTGCCGTGGCAGGTGCGATCACGGTCCACACCGTCGTCATCTTTGTCTCCGGGGCAAAGGTCTCTTCATAGTCGACTCCATGTGTTTGTGCGTATCCTTTGCCTACGAGTTGAGCTTTGTAGCGGTTGACTGAGCCATCGGCATTATACTTCACCTTTTAGATCCATCTGCAGCCAATTGCCTTCTTGTGTGGTGAGTGGGGAATGAGATCCCATGTCTCATTTTTGGAGAGTGCTTGCATCTCCTCATTCATCGCTTCAACCCATCTGGGGTCCTTCGCGGCTTCGGAAAACATTTCCGGCTCTCGTACAATCACTACATTCATCATAAAAGCATAATGATACGCCACATACACATCGTAGCCGAATCAGCTTATTGGGTTCTTTTCTTGGGTGGATTGGCGAAGCTTCTCATTTGCGGATACTAAGGCTTTCTTCGCTCCATTTGTCTGGATGTCGAGGCCTCGAACTCACTATCAAGGGAGTGAGTCGACTCGATTTTGATTTGATCTTCGTATTCCAGCATTTTGGCCTTCCCTTTGTCCAGCTTCGAACTCGGCCGAGATATGCTTTGATCGCTCGGGGGCTCTTGTGGCCCACTAAGCCTTGTTGTAATCGGACTTTCTTTGAACATGTGTTTGAAATGATCTCCTTCTTCTATCTCTTGTTTGGTGGATTCCGGGTCGACTGGAAATGGTTCGGGAGGATTCGGCTCGGGTTCGTACCATGATGCCGATTCGTTGAAGACTACATCTCGACTCACACGAGCATTCTGAGTCGAGGGGTTAGAGCACTTGTACCCCTTTTGCTCCAGTGAGTATCCTACGAGGATACATTTCCTCAACTTCAAGTTGAGCTTTTGTCGCTTCTCGTCGGGGATGTGGATCTATGCAATGGAGCCCAATATACGAACATGTGATAGATCCGACTTCCTTCTCGAAAAACTTCTCGTGCGGGGTAACCTCATGCACTTCGGATGTCGTGCACCGATTCATGAGGTAGATGGCAATATTCCCTGCTACAGCTCAATATCACTTTAGCAAGTGGTTTTCGTTCATCATGGCCCATGCTACTTCGAGGATATTGCCGATTCTTTCATTCGGCTACTCCGTTTTGTTATGGTGTATGTCGACACGAAAACGCTCGCCGAATTCCTTCTTTCCATACAAATGCCAAAAATTCATCGAAGATGTACTCCTTGCCTCCATCTGACCAAAGACATCGTACATGTCGACCCGTGGCTTTCTCTACTTCATTCTTAAAATTTTGGAAGTGTCCAAACACTTCGTTCTCTTGCCGCATGGGGTAGATCTAGGTGTGCCTGGAGAAGTCGTCGATGAAGGCCATGTAGTATCGGCATCCGCCGAATGTAGCCGTCTGCCCCGGACCCCATACATCGGAATGAATTACGTTGAGTACGCCTTTGCTCATGTTCCTCTCCTTCAGAAACAGGTGCCGATGTTGCTTGCCGAATTGGCAGGCGGCATAGACGCCTTCAATCTCTTTATCTTTGAATGTCGGGAGCCCGATGACTACTCCTTTCAATTGCATCGCCTTGAGCTTTTGAAGCTTGATATGGCCAATCCGCTTATGCCATAGCTCTATGTTGTAATCAACTTTAATGCCTTTTGCAACCATGGCCGATTTCATCTCGTGCGAGTCGAGAATGAACATTCGGCGCTCTCTTCATCCGTGAGTGATGAGTTGACCCTCTTTCTCGATGAAGCAACTGCTTTGATTAAATTGAACTTGCATCCCTTGCTCAACAATATGGCCGACGGAGACCATTTTTTTGGTAATGGTTGGTGCATGCAAGAAATTCTTAATATAAGTTTGCTTACCTTCTTTACCGAATGGAACATTGTCGATTTGCTGAATCGGATGAGTAGTGTCATCTCCGGTTTCGACATAGTTGGGTCGGTCCGGATCTCGAAGTTCTCGGAACCATTCTTGATGAGACATCATATGGTTCAAGGCACCGGAGTCGATGAACCATACGTTGTCGTGAAGAAAACCGCCCACAAGAGGAATCGGAGGAACAAGGCGTGGGAAACGGCTCTACACACACACGCGCGCCAAGAAGTACCTAAGGACGAAGTAGGTACATACGAGGATCCGAGGTGGGTAGATTCGGTTGGTATGCAGTTAATGCCAAACGGCCTCTTGACGGGTTATAAAAGGAAGAGGAAGAATAGAAGTGCATCATCTCCCGCGGAGAGGACGAAGTGCTGCCGAACCGATTTCGGAGCTTCTCTCTCACTCCTGCTCTCTCTGTCTTCTGCTCCATCGCGTACCTGTGCAGGTTTCGAGGAGGCTTGCGCTGTTCCGTGGAACGCCCCGAGTGCGTCCTGCAGCACCTCCGACCTGTTTTCCCTTTCTGTGCGTCGCGGCATACAGGGATCGGCAGCTGTTCGCCGCCCTGTTCGTTTCCGTTAGTATCTACTTTGTGCCCCACCGTGGGTTGTAATACTTTAGTCTGTTATTTTCTTGCATTCATAAGTACATATCTCTCGTTGTTGCGTCCATCTGCGTCGGCGTTTTTTTTTGTGATCTCTGTTTGTTGGGCCGTATCCCTGTGCAATCGTCGGTCCGGCGCAATCGGATCTTCGGTTCTGTGTAATCGGGTCTCTCTCTCTTACTCCTCTCTCTCTTGCTCTTCGGTTCGAGACCCCCGTGGTCCCTCCTCCTTTCTACACGCAAGGGCGTAGTAACCCCGACATCTTGGTGAACCCGACGTGAAAGAGGCGGCAGAAGAGTAGGAAATGAAGGGGGCGGATCTTGCAGAGGCCATGGCTTCGGCCGTGGATCGGATAGTAAGCGCGCGCGAGGGCACCGGCGCCCTCGATAGAGCTATTGAGGCGGTCGTCGGAACGATCGGTCGATTCACCGGAAAAGATGCCACGAAGTACCTGGCGTCCTACGGTGCGGAAATGTTAATGCGCGACATTCCGGAAGACAGGCGTCTGGCCGGTTTTCCCCGAGTGGCGATGCCGAGCATCCACGCGGAGGTGCTCGAGGTGCGGGCGGAGAGCCGTACCTGGGAGGAGTTCGAAGGTCGGCTCCTGGAAAAATACGGACTGGACGACGCGCTCCGGCTTTCGAAGCGAAGCTTCATGGAGTGGGTGGAGTCTCCCGGGAAAGGAAGGAATGCGTCGGCACTCCTCCGGGAGTTCGAGGAGAACTTCGCGCGCCTTTCGGCGCTTGACAGGATGGTCCTGGATACAAGCCGGGTCCTGCTGTTCGTCAAATCGGTTGACGAGAGGGATCGGAGTCACGTGGGCGCCCTGCTAGAAACCGAAGATGGGCTGACAGCCGACTGGGCGGCGGTCAAGAGAGCCTGCGGCCGTTTCGACAAACGGCGAGAATGGGAGGATGACAGAGCAACCGGGTCGGGCTCAGTCGCGGCGAGGAAACTCGAGCCGGCGCAGCCGGTGCGAAGGGAAGAGACTCGGGAGTGGCTGGAATCCGGTTCGGCTCCGACCGGCGTGATCGGAGGCTCGACTGGAGGAGCTGCGTTGGAGGAACTGACGAGGGCGATAAAAGACCTCCAAATCGCACAAGCCCGCAGAGAAGGCGGAGGACCTGCTCGTGACCGACGGCCGGCGGCAGGGAACAGGTGCATGTGGTGCGACGAGGTCGGCCACATCCGAAAAGACTGCGGCGATTTCGCAGAGGCGCTGAGGAACCGGGTGGTGTACCTATGGGAAGGCCGGGTTCACGCCAACGACACGAGAAGGGCCCTAAACCGAAACGACGGGCGAGGCGGAATGAAGAGGTTGATGGAAGAGGCGGCGGCCCGACATGCGGAAACCGTCCACTACTCGGCGTCGGCCGGCATTCGAGTCGGGGGCGGCGAGGCCCGAAAGGAAAGCAAAGCCGGATTCTGGCCGACGATGCTAGAAGGCCTTGCCGGTGCAGGGCTTAAAAGGGAGGAATCGGACCGTGCGGAGAAACGGGTACGGGAGATGACCGGGTGGAGCGACCCGGTCGAGGAAAAGACGGGCTTCGTGGAAGCCGCTTGCCGGAACTACGAGGCTCTGGTAGAAGAGAAGCGGGTGGGGAAACCCGGGACGACCGGGCCCTCACAACGATACGAGACCCGGTCCGGGCCACGACGGGACGAAGCCGGCGGGGCCGGTACGCAAGATAAACCCCAGAAGGGCGGATACCGTCTGGGGACGGAGATAGAAAGAACCACGGACTTACGAAAGGTCCTGGAGGAACGGATCCTCGACAGCAAGGTAGAGCTGTCGCTACGGGAGGTGCTGGGAATCGCCAAGAAGGAGTTCCACGACTCCATCGTGGACTTGGTGAAACGGAAGAGGCTGTCAACGGAGACAGAACCGGAAAGACCGGTGGAAGTGCGGACGACGCACCTGGACGACATGGCGCTGGAAGACGAGTGGGCGGAGAGCCACTATTCGCGGCCACACTGGGCCCGAGCGACCACGGAAACCCCGGTAAAGATCGGCGATGTCCAGGAACCGGTAGTAGCTTTGGTGGACCACGGATCGGAAATCAACCTGATGTCCATGGACTTCTATAAGAAGGGCAAATGGCCGATCAACACCAAGCACGGGTGGAAGATAAGGGCGGCGACGCGCGCCACCGAGGAACTTCACGGGGCCTGCCCGAATGTACGGGTCAAGATCGGCGATGTCGAGATAGACCAGCACTTCTTCGTGCAGGAGTCGTCATCGCACCCCGTCATACTGGGAGAGCCGTACATCACGGCGGCTCGAATGGAGACCAAGGTGCTGGACAACGGTTCGGCCTATGCGCGGGTCAAGAGCCAGGACGGGCGCCATTCGGTCCAGTTTTTGACGGTTAGGCCGAACCACGAGCGTAACCGCAACTCCCTCGGTTCCGATAACCGGGAGGATTTTTAGAGAGGGCTGCCAAGGCGTGGGGCCGCGACAGTCCGGACACCCCGGGGAAACCCCACACCTGTACGATAAAACCGAAGAAACCTTGTACCATAGGTAGGGAATTTTTGTTCTCCGACAGCGGAGCGTGTAAGATAGTCGGCATCGGCGGCCGAGAGAAGACAAAGGCGGAGGGGAGACTTCGAGCGTGCGGAGTTCTCGGCCCGGACGAGGAAATCAACGGAGCCGTGGAGGCGGTCTCATTCGACGACACCTTGGGAATGCTGGGAAAGGTAGTCGAAGAAGGCCTTAACGAAGACCGGACGATACCGGTGTGTTCCGAGGAGATGTACGAAGTCATCGCGGACTTCGGTCGAGGGCTCGAGTCAGTTCGGACGGCCCATGTGAGCACCAAGTACAAGACTGTGGACCGGAAGGTAAGGCCAGTCGCGGCACCCTTACCGGAGGACAGCGCGTCGAGAATCAAAGGGGTTGCATCGGACCCTAGTCTACGAGATCCGGCCTGCATAGGGCACACCTTCACCGACGAGACGCTCCGAGAGCTCAAAATAGGTGGGGGCGGGTTCCTACTGCCGGCGGAGGAAGACCGGTTTCGGAGAATGCTCGGAAGGCACGGGAAAGCCTTCGCATTCTCGCCGGAGGAAATCGGGTGCGTTGACCCGACGATCGTGGAGCCGATGGTGATATTCACGGTACCGCATGTACCATGGAATCTCAAGCCAATCCCGGTTCCGAGAGCTCACATCCCGAAGTTGATGGAGCTGCTGAGGCAGAAAGTTGATATGGGAATTCTCGAGCCGTCGAGCGCCCCATATTCAAATCGATGGTTTACCGTACCGAAGAAAAACGGTTCGTTGCGCTTCATCCAGGACCTGCAGCCGGTCAATCGAGTGACCATTCGGAACGCAGGGATCAGACCGACCATAGACGAGTTCGCGGAGGCCTTCGCCGGAAGGTCAATTTACTCGGTCGGGGATCTATACTCAGGGTACGACCAGTTCCAGCTAGCCGTGGAGAGCAGAGACATTACGACGATGCGAACTCCCCTCGGCCTAGTTCGGATGTGTACACTGCCGCAAGGAGGGACCAACTCGGTGGCCCACATGGTGAATGCGATGAACAAGGTTCTGAGGGACTATATCCCGGACATCACCATGCCGTTTCTGGACGACATCCCGATCAAGGTATGCCCGGTGGAAGAAAAGGACGAGACGATCGGGCCGGACGGATGCCGGCGATTCGTGGCGACGCACATCGACGACTGCGAGAAGGTGCTGCAAAGGCTAGAGGATGCGAGACTCACCTTCTCCGGGGAGAAGTCGGCCTTCGGGCAGTCAGAAATCATGGTGGTCGGACACCTGTGCGGACCATATGGCCGGAAACCGTCTCCGACAAAGGTAGAAGCCATCTCCGCGATGAAGCCCGACTGCAGCTCGGTCACGGAAGTACGGAGATTCCTGGGGGCATGCGCGTTCTACCATATATGGATCCCGCATTACGCACACGTCGCGGAGCCACTCTACGGGTTGCTGAAAAAGGGGCGAAGGTTCGAATGGCTAGACGAGCACGCGGAATCGGTCCGGAAGCTGAAAGAGGCCCTTGCAGCGGCACCGGCACTCCGGAAGGCGGTATACGGGAAGGGTACCCCGGTATTCATAACGGTGGATACCAGTCCGACCGGGATCGGATGGGTCGTGAACCAGGAAGACGAGGACGGCAATCGGTTTCCGATCCGATTCGGCGCGAAAGTCCTCAGTGAACGGCAGCGAGGATACGCCCAGGTTAAACGCGAACTCTGGGGTATTGTTTCGGCGGTTAAGGCCGACAAAGACTACCTGATAGGGACGGAAGTGATCATCGAGACGGATTGCCTGCCGATTCTCGGTATGGTTTCCGGATGAGCGACTCCGGACCTGGCGATGCTCAGGTGGATAGCGTACATCAAGTCCCTGGACCCGGAAATACGACACATTTCCGGGAAAGACAACGCCATGGCCGACATGCTTTCGAGGGCGAGGTTCGACGACGAGGGCGGCATGGTTTCGGAAGACGAAGAAGTCGGCGTGGATTTCTTCGGGGCGGCATACATAACGACCGACGGGGTGAGCACTCCGGCGCTTAACGAGTTCGACGCGAGCAAGTACGACGGGGAGTGGCTGCAGATCGGCGGGTTTTTGAAGACAATGACGCCCGATGCGTCATGGACGAAGGACGAGGCCAACCGGATCCGGAAGAAAGCATATCGATTCTTTCTCCGAGATGGGCATCTATGGAAGCACCCGAAGAAGAGGGACGGCGTCCCGCTCCGGGTGGTGGCGATGAAGGAAGTACAGGAGGAGCTAATGGCGGCCTACCACGACAGCCCTTGGGCTGGACACCGTGGAACGTGGGCGACGTTTGAGAAGCTGAAGGGGAAGTACTGGTGGCCGGGATTGTACCGGGACGTGCATCGGTTCGTGTCAACTTGCGAGAGTTGTCAGATGCACTCGATAGTCCGACACCGGGACGGGCTTCACCCTACGTACCCTCCGACTATCCACTTCAAATGGATGGTAGATCTGGTGACGATGCCGATGGGGGTAGGACAGATGCGGTATCTGGTCCTAGCGCGGGAAGACCTGACGAACCAGGTGGAAGGCCGAGCCCTTCAGAACAAGACGACCGCGGCCGTGTGTCGGTTCCTAGTAGAGGACGTGATATGCCGGTACGGGTGCGTCGGGAAGATCGTGGCTGACCGAGGGGAGTTGGACGCCGAAGAGGCCGCGGAGCTGTTCGACCGGCTTGGAGTCAAGCTCTCGCTCGCCACTGCGTACAATCCGGAGGCGAATGGAAAGGTGGAGCGCGGACACGGACCGATCGTCAAGGCGTTGATTCGGGCATGCGGAGGCCGAGTCGGTAACTGGCCCCGGCTGCTACCTTATGCTTTGTGGGCAGACCGGACCACGCACAGTTCGGTAACCGGGTACATGCCGACGGAGCTCATGTTCGGCCAGAAGCCGATCATGCCGATTGAACGGACGATCTCCTCGTGGGCAACGGTCGACTGGAGGGTCGAGATGAGCCGGGAGGAGTTGTTGGCCGCACGTATACGACAGCTCGAGCGGAGACCGGAGGACGTGGCACTGGCTACGGAGAAGCTCCGGGTGGCGAGGACAAAGAACAAAGCCCGGTTCGACCGAACGCACCGGCTACGACCGAAGAAAATCGACGAAGGTGACTGGGTGCTCGTCTACGACAGCAGCCTCGACAACCAGCACCGAGCAACGCGGAAGTTCGCACGGAGATGGTTCGGGCCGTACACGGTACAGAGCGCCAACGACAACGGGACGTATCATCTGGCGGAGCTCGACGGTACGAGAATAGCGATACCCGTGGCCGGGAAGAGGATCAAAGCTTTCAAGAAGCGGCACGACGACGAACCCGACCCGATTCTCCTGGACAGCAGCGACGACCGATCCGAGGCCGAGGAAGGGCCGGCAGGCGAAGAGTAGAGGCGGGCCGGTTTTCTCCGTGCCAACTTAATTTGGCGCATGCCGGTGGATGCGCGGTTAGGTGGGGGCGGATGTCGTGAAGAAAACCGCCCACAAGAGGAATCGGAGGAACAAGGCGTGGGAAACGGCTCTACACACACACGCGCGCCAAGAAGTACCTAAGGACGAAGTAGGTACATACGAGGATCCGAGGTGGGTAGATTCGGTTGGTATGCAGTTAATGCCAAACGGCCTCTTGACGGGTTATAAAAGGAAGAGGAAGAATAGAAGTGCATCATCTCCCGCGGAGAGGACGAAGTGCTGCCGAACCGATTTCGGAGCTTCTCTCTCACTCCTGCTCTCTCTGTCTTCTGCTCCATCGCGTACCTGTGCAGGTTTCGAGGAGGCTTGCGCTGTTCCGTGGAACGCCCCGAGTGCGTCCTGCAGCACCTCCGACCTGTTTTCCCTTTCTGTGCGTCGCGGCATACAGGGATCGGCAGCTGTTCGCCGCCCTGTTCGTTTCCGTTAGTATCTACTTTGTGCCCCACCGTGGGTTGTAATACTTTAGTCTGTTATTTTCTTGCATTCATAAGTACATATCTCTCGTTGTTGCGTCCATCTGCGTCGGCGTTTTTTTTTGTGATCTCTGTTTGTTGGGCCGTATCCCTGTGCAATCGTCGGTCCGGCGCAATCGGATCTTCGGTTCTGTGTAATCGGGTCTCTCTCTCTTACTCCTCTCTCTCTTGCTCTTCGGTTCGAGACCCCCGTGGTCCCTCCTCCTTTCTACACGCAAGGGCGTAGTAACCCCGACAACGTCTTCCGGACCGGAGGCACTAGTTGAAGTAGAAGACGACATAGAATTTGCTCTATGTCTCATTACGAACATTCCGCCATGATCGTCATAGTCGGAGTTGGTGGCATAATTGGTTAGTTGTCGGCTAGTGGAAGCCGACTCACGCATCTTCTTTCGACACTCTTATTCGTGGTGGCCGAGTTTGCCACAATATACACATTCGATCGAGGTTTGTCGGCTCGGACCGGAATGGTGGCTCCCCCTTCTTCCTAAGGTTCCTCAATGGCCTCCATCTTGTTCGAGTGCGTGTAGAGCATGTGGCCTTCCGAGGCGTTGCTCCTTGTTCAAATATGGTTTTCTTCAACCAACAACATGTATTGAAGATCGAAGAAAGAGGGAGGATTTTCCCGTGCTAGTACGGCGGTTCTCATTGCGCCAAACCGTGGTGCAAGGCCACCGAGGCATATTTGCACCATCTCATCATCATCCACATTGACGCTGTCAGGCCTTTCGCTCTGGATCGTTTGTGTGAGTTGGGTGGGAATTGCTGGGGTTTTGGACTAGGAGAAAGAAGAATATGAGATAAGTTTAGTTATGAATAGATTGCAAGATGAAGATATGAAACTCGTGAATTCCACGAGTATAGTGTATTAATTGATACTTAGATTGTAAGAGAGAAATAGATGGCAAAATCGTGAATCCCACGAATATTTTATATTATTCCACCCTTATAAAAAATCAACAACCCCTATACATCTTTCTGTCTTCCTTATATAGAGATGGAAGAGTCTAAGTTTATCACATGCAAGCATCATACTTTTTCTAACTTTAGTTTTCATGCATGATTATCTTTCTATCTCATCTTTTCTTTTAACTCGAGTGTGTATGCATGAATAACTTTTTCTATTACATGCTTATCTAGAATATTTACATGGGATAAAGTTTAGTATAACTTTAAAACTCATAATATTCTAGTACAGTGGTAAGGCTTAAAATCGTTAACATGGAGGTACAGTGGTTGCCCTAAGTCATATTTATACTTATATGAACTTAGGGCTATTTATAGATATAGCCTCAATAGACTTACTCAAAACATATTTACAAATATGTCTTCTCTTCCGGTTCTCACTAGGTCTCCTCCGGTTTCCGGATCTCTTCCGGTTCTCACCGGGTCCAGATTATTCATCACCGGATCCCTTCCCGAGGGAACGATTTCCCAACAATCTCCACCTTCACTCCAGCATGGGATGTCTTGTCAACTTCATCCGCTTTTGGCACGCGTCTAGCTTGTCGGTTCCAATTCTGCCCTATGCATGTAACATAATTATTGTAGTATTTCTCCTATTTCTTTATACTTAGTCAATCAGGTACTCCACACATATTTTACGTTGTCGTGCCATTCGGCTCCGGATCGTTGCGTGAGTTGGGTGGGAACCGTCGAGGTTTTGGACTAGGAGGAAGAAAAATACAAATAGGGCGAGTAAAGAATAGGTATAAAGAGTTATAAGATAAGAATCTCGTGAATCCCACGAGTTTAGTATATTTAGTCAATATTTAGGTAGTAAGAGAGAATTATTTTAGCAAATTCGTGAATCCCACGAATATTTTAGATTGATTGATCATTATAGAAAAATAATCAACAATAACTACAATGTGCTCCCCATCCGTATATAGTGATGGGAGAGACTAAGGATAGCTACATGCTTTTTTCTAATATGTTCATGCACACTAAATGTGCATGTGATACTTTTCTAATCCTTGCTTTTATTTGCTAAATATAGTGCTCATGCTTGCTAGATGTGCATGAGTCACTTTTTAGTTGCTTGAGTTTTTCTATAAAATATTCATGCACTCTAAAATTACATGATTTACCTTTTAATAAAGGTAGGCGCAAATATAGCACTTATAGTTATTAAATCTATTTGTGGAACATTAAAGATAAGGTAGCATAATGGTAAAGTTGAGGTTTGGCTACGTGGAGGTACAAGGTTTGAATCGTACCCTATGCATGTGATAAATATTTTGATATTCTTATTTTATTTATTTATATGTAATTAAATCGGTTATATTATTTTTACTTTTTCACGTAGTGTACGAAATACACTACGACACTCGCCCCCTCCGAACCCGCACATGCTCCGGTATGTGCCGAAGTTGCCGATGCTCGTTGTCTCCCCTTCATCCTCCGTTTGTCCCGCTATGTCAACTTTGTCTCTCCATTTTGAGTAGACCCATTCTTTCCACCCGAACCATTGTCGCCATCCGATCCACCATATTCTTTGTTCTCTCTCGTCATATTCTTGGCCCTTGTCATTCGTGGTAGTGTCTTTTACTGGCCTCTTTCTTGTCTTCATCAACCTTGACTTTTTTCCGGATCGCTCTCGTCCGATCGACTTTCGGTTTGATCGGCTTCCGATCAGATTCGTATTCGGCGGAATCGGAATCGGTTGTTCGGTTTCGATTGAGTCGGTCTCCTTCCGGCCCGGTTTCGATCTATCGGTTTCGGTTTCAGTTGGCTTTCTTTTCCTCTTTTCACCAGCCTCGACCGGTCCAACCTCCGATTGAGTCGGATTAGCTTCTTTCCGGATCGGTCTCGTCCGATCAGCTTTCGGCTAGGTCGGCTTCCATCCATATTCGCGTTCGGCCAAGTCAGACTCGGTCGATCGGTTTTGACCGAGTCGACCCCTTTTCGGGTCGGCTTTCTTTCAGGTCGTCTTTCGGCCGAATCCTCATTCGCCCGGTTCGGCTTTCTTTCGGATCGGAATCCCGTCCGGATCACCTTCCATCCGAACCGGCTTCCGACTTTACCTTTCTTGCTGCCACCTCCCGTCTCTCCGGTCTCACGTTGGTTCTCGAACACAACCGCCGAAGTCTCTAGAATTAGTGGGTAGGAATCCTCGGTATTATCATCCTCCGTTGTTTCACCCATAGCCATATTCTCGACTATCTCTCCGTCATCGGCTTTGACCTTTGTTTTCTCTCTGCCACCTTCCATCTCTTCGGTCTCACGTTGCCTTTCGAACGCAACCGCCGGAGTCTCTGGAATCAGTGGTGGGGAAGTCTTGATATGGCCATCCGTCGTTGATTCATCCATAGCCACCTTTGATTCCATGTCATCTTTCGTGGCGACCTCCTCAATCAAGTCCTCCTTGCTCTCTTTCACTGCATCAATTATGCTTACCCCTTTTTCACCCGATGTTTCGGACACTTGTATTATGAAATCTTCTTCTACACTTGGGTTATCAGCCTTATCATTCGTCATTGTTCTTTCGCAAGACAAGAGGGTAGCTTGTTTTACACCCTCTTCCGTCGCACCATCATGTTGTATTTCGGCCTTCATATCGGCTCCATCGTTTGTCTTCAATCGACCATCCTTCATCGGCCATGTCGTTGACAAGATTCTCATCTTCCTCTCATCATGTCTCCGGCATACCCTTTGGACTTCGGCCCAATCTTCGGTAAGACCATTCGCACTGTCATCGTCTTTGAGTTCGATCCCGATGTCCATCCTTTCTTTTCGATCGATTGATTTTACGAACATTAGGACTTTATCCTCCCCCACCAATCGTTGTTCCCGCTCCGAGAGTCGAGCAAGACGATGCTCGAACTCTAGGAATGCTTGTGTTGCACTTCGGTGGGTCTTCTCCGATGCCACCCATTCGTCAAACTCGCGTCGATCTCGTCCCTTCGATCTCTCGTAGTCATATGCCTCTTGTAAAGCTTCTTCAAAGGACCCCCATGTTGGATTTTGTTGCCGTATCTTGTAGATTCTTTCTTGTAACTCATCCGTGGCTACCCGACTGAAAGATATCACTTGCAATCCTTCCGGTATCCCACATCGCATCATCTCCGCCTTGTAGTCATGTAGATAGCGTGACACATCATTTCCGTTGAATTGCCCGTTTTGTTGCACAAGCCGCTCTATTGCCGACTTCATCTCTGACATCGCACGTTGCTCTTGTTGCATCCGCTCAATCATCATCATCATCATGCTCATCACCTCTTGTTGATTTTCCATCTCCTTGCCACCCGTCTTCACGTCGGCTTCACCAACTGTGTCGTGCCTTTCGGCTCCGGATCGTTGCGTGAGTCGGGTGGGAACTATCGAGGTTTTGGACTAGGAGGAAGAAAAATACAAATAAGGCGAGTAAAGAATAGGTATAAAGAGTTATAAGATAAGAATCTTGTGAATCCCACGAGTTTAGTATATTTAGTCAATATTTAGGTAGTAATAGAGAATTATTTTAGCAAATTCGTGAATCCCACAAATATTTTAGATTGATTGATCATTATAGAAAAATAATCAACAATAACTACAATGTGCTCCCCATCCGTATATAGTGATGGGAGAGACTAAGCATAGCTACATGCTTTTTTCTAATATGTTCATGCACACTAAATGTGCATGTGATACTTTTCTAATCCTTGCTTTTATTTGCTAAATATAGTGCTCATGCCCGCTAGATGTGCATGAGTCACTTTTTAGTTGCTTGCGTTTTTCTATAAAATATTCACGGACTCTAAAAATACATGATTTACCTTTTAATAAAGGTAGGCGCAAATAAAGCACTTATAGTTATTAAATCTATTTGTAGAACACTAAAGATAAGGTAGCATAATGGTAAAGTTGAGGTTTGGCTACGTGGAGGTACAAGGTTTGAATCGTACCCTATGCATGTGATAAATATTTTGATATTCTTATTTTATTTATTTATATGTAATTAAATCGGTTATATTATTTTTACTTTTTCACGTAGTGTACGAAATACACTACGACAACGTAGTGTACAAAGTACACCACGACACTCACCCCCTCCGAACCTGCACATCCTCGGGTATGTGCCAAAGCTTCTGTTGCTTGTTATTCGCCTTCATGCGTAGCACTCTCTAATTCTCCCCTCATGTCGATTATCAATTGTAGTCCACTTTCCTCGCTTTCCGCATCACCGCGATCTTTGTCCGATTGCTCCTCGTTGTCGGTCTTGTCTAAGCTTACATAAGGTTCGTCATCAGTTTACTTCTTGAAAATCTTCACCCGTTTCCCCGCTATAGGCACCTATAGTATTGTTCCATCCAACTCGCATAGTCGGTAAGTTCCGTTGTCAAAAACTTTCCGAACCTTCTATGGCCCGAACCACCTTTTAGCGAACTTCCGTATTGTTGTATGTTGATGATCCAAAATACTGTCATAGAAAATGACCCAATCTCCTTCTTCAATCTTCCATGGTTGTAGTCGATGCTTTGTGTCGAATCGACTTTCGTTCCGGAATCGTGCTTCCTTTTGTTGGCGTGTTGCTTCCGCTATGTCTTCCGGTCTTCCCTCTAGTTGTCGTATCCGGAGCACTAGTAGTTCTTCCCGGCTCATTTCTTCCTTCCACGGTAGCACTGTCCATGTTGCAATTGCGGTTTCCGTCGGCATTACCGGTGCTTGTCCGGTCATAAGTTCTGCTGGCATATAACTGGTCACGGAACTATGCATCGTGCGATTCACCCATAGTGCATGCGGAAGCATCTGCAGCCAATCCTTCACGCTTTCGTCCCAGCTCATTTCTTCCTTCCACGGTAGCACTGTCCATGTTGCAATTGCGGTTTCCGTCGACATTATCGGTGCTTGTCCGGTCATAAGTTCTGCTGGCATATAACTGGTCACGGAACTATGCATCGTGCGATTCGCCCATAGTGCATGCGGAAGCATCTGCAACCAATCCTTCACGCTTTCGTCCCGGCTCATTTCTTCCTTCCACGGTAGCACTGTCCATGTTGCAATTGCGGTTTCCGTCGGCATTACCGGTGCTTGTCCGGTCATAAGTTCTGCTGGCATATAACTGGTCACGGAACTATGCATCGTGCGATTCGCCCATAGTGCATGCGGAAGCATCTGCAGCCAATCCTTCACGCTTTCATCGCATGCTTTTGCAAGTGCTTTGACGATTGGACTATGTCCTCGTTCGATCTTCCCGTTGGCTTCCGAATTGTATGTCGTGGTTAGTGTTAACCGTACTCCATGTCTGACAAAGAATTCCCCAGCTTTATCAGAGTCAAGTTCTCCCCGATCCGCAATCACTTGTCCTACGCACCCGTACCTGCAGAACACTTCTTCCAAGAGAAATTGGCAGACTACATAACATGTTTTCCTCTGTAGTGCCCGTCCTTCTACTTGGTTTGTCAAATCTTCCCGGGCTAACACCAAATACTTCTTTTGTCCAATCCCGGTTGGGATGGCCACAATGTCGACCATCCATTTGAAGTTGATTGTTGGTGAGAATTTCGGATGTAATTCATCTCGGTGTCGATTTGACATTTCTCACAGCTTTCCATGAACTCCGTTACATATGCAATCCATCTTAGCATAGCCACATCCGGTATTGTGCAACACCGCATCATCCCGAGTATCGAAAGACAATCCGTTTCGATCACTACTTTGGCTCCGATCAAGTAATCTCGATCTAATTTTATCGCCGACACGACTCCCCATAATTCTCTTTTAACTTGTGCATATCCGCATTGCCTTTCGTTGAGAACCATTGCTCTAAATCGGATCGGATATCATGAACCATCCAAATCCGCTTGATTGATGACCCATACGATCCTGGTTGGACTTGTATCAACCATTACTATAATCGGTCGGTCATAGTTCAACTTCTTAAGTGCTTCTACCCTCCGCAGTGATTTCTTGAGCTTCTTCACGGATTTGGTATGATCCGGTTTCCATTCGAACTTTTGTCCCTTCTGTAACAAGTGATAGAGTGGGTCCTGAATGTGTGCATAGTGCGGGATCCATATGTGATAAAATGCACATGCCCCAAGAAACCTACGGACTTCAGATTGTGACTCGCATATTTCTTTCATAGCTTGAATCGCATCAATCGTGGTTGGTAACGGTCTTCGACCGTAGAGCCCACATAGATGTCCGACAACCAATATCCCTTCTTGCCCAAATACTGATTTCTCTCCGAAGAGTGTTAGGTGCACATCTTCTAACTTCCTTAACACTTTCTCACAATCATGAATATGATCGAATACGAACTTTCGGCATCCCTAATCATCCATAGTGTCATCTTTTTCTTCCACCACACATCCTTTTATCGGAATGTCATCTAGGAATGACATCATTATCTCCGGAATGCAGTCCCAGAGCACCTTGTTCATCGCATTCATCATATGTGCAACCGAGTTCGTCGCGCCTTGTGGTAGCATGCACATCCGGACTAATCCTATCGGTGTCCACATGGTAGTGATGTTGTTGTTGGGGTGGGGGGTGAAGCCTAGAATGGCTTCACCCCCCCTCCCAAGGGGAGTTACGTTAGAAAGAGCGAAGAAGAATGAGAATACAAAAGGACACAAAAATGAGAGGGGGAAATTTGTATCTTCCATTACATACCCCATAAAGGATTTATATAGTACATAGTGTAACGGCTAATAATATGACCATTACAAAAAGAAGACCATTACATGCTTGTCACATGCAGATAACTGTGGATGTGTTTACATAAATATTTATCCTCATTCACACTTTCTTACATTACACAAACGGAACAACCCCTTTAACGTGTTTTACCCTTATACCGGCCCGTACAAATCTTATGGGTAACACATGGCACGCTTGGGGGACAGTGCATCGCACGGTGAACCCACTCACCATGGAAACTATTAACGACCAGAACTCCATCGTTCGTCTTAATGGTCGGAAATCGATCGACCGGATCATAGCTTTATGATCGATAACCTCAATCGGAGCATTGCTTGACTCGAACCTTCTTGTTCAGTCAACATGTCGCTCAATTGGATCGCACACCAATTGGCTCATCCATTGCGGCATGGGTCTTTCATGATTATGTTACATGTATGTGTATTTTTCGGTTTTATCATGTGAATTGAGCTTTGTATTTTGTACCCTTGGTCTCTAAAAATTTTACCATCAATATTTTTGAAATTTTATTTTCGGCACTTGAGTTTTCGAAATTTTCACTATGCCCTCTCCTTTCTCTTTCTTTCATTTTGTCTCCGTGTGCTCCTCTGTTGCTTCTTGTCTTTCTCCGCTTCTTCTCTTCTTTCTCTTTTCTACTGATGTTGCTTCCTTCATCTTTTCTGTCTTGTTGCTTCTACGACTTCTCCTTCTTCTTCTTCTCTATCGTTGCCCTTCTTCTTTCTTGATTTTTTCTTCTTTTCCCTTTCTCTTCGCTTTGGTGCTACAATCTTTTGTCCGGAAGTTGGCACTGGCCATTAGCTATCCGACGGCTCTCGGACGTCTGTCCGGCGTTGTCCGATGGCTCTCGACAATTTCTGTCCGCTGACCGTCGGTCGTTTGTTCGACGTTGTCTTTACGGTTGTCAAACTGTCAGTTATCTCTTTACAGCGGCCGTCTCTACGGTCTGTCCGACTAGTTGTCGGGAATTATCGTCTGCCGCCCGACTCTGTCGGTGTCTAGTCCGACTATTGGCTGTCTGTCTGACCATGGCTGCTCGTCGGTTGCCGATTGCCATACTGGCTGGCCACTAGTCGTGTCTGCTTTCGGCCATCTATCTATGGCCGTTTATGTACGCCGATCGTCGTTGCCTGTTGTCTAGCCAGCTTTCCGTGGGTATGTGTCCGCCTACTACCAGACCGTCTGTCAATGTTTGTTGGCTTTGTCGGACATTTGCCATTTGTTCAGCTATCTCCACTGGCTAGCCGTGGTCATCTCTCTATTACACTCTCGACCGCACATCTCGGTCGTACTCTCGACCACGCGTGACAGCCGTGCTCTCGGTCACGCGTCTCGGTCGTGCTCTCGGTCATGCATCTTGGCCGTGCTTCTCATCCATACTCTCGGCCACGCATCTCGGCCACTTCTGTTCAGCCCGTTGTCCCTATCTTTTCGGCCCTCTACGGGACGCTGGCCATCTCTTTGCCAGTTCGGTTGTGGCTATGCGGTGGCTATCTTTGTTTAGGGCCGTCTTAGTCCGGCTACTGGACTATCTTTTTCTACCCGATTGGCGCCATCTATCTGATTGTCGCACCTTTGTTAGATTGTATGGCCACCTATGCCACCGTTGAGACACATCTTCTTCAAGCTTTGATTTTGATAGTGAAGATGATGATCCTTCCGCACATCTATGCAAGGAGAACACGCCTCATATACCAAGTGATCCAAGCCTCCATAGTGATTGACAGTCCTCCTTTATGAATCGATTGTGATCTTGTTCTTTGTTTACATTAGCACAATAGCATCACACACACAACCATGGGAGGTATAGTGATCCCCAACAATGCTTGATGTAGATCCATCACTATATTCAATTGCTCTATTTGGATTGAAGCAGGAATGAGGCATTATATTGTGGGGAAAACTGGAAAAACTTCTCAAATGGAACGCCCACCATTTTTATGGTGGGACCAACACAGACACACACACACACACACACACACACACACACACACACACACAACATAGCTGCAAACACAAAGATGAAGAGAGTTGAAGATATAGAGATGAACTCTTGGGTGGCTAGGGTTTTAGACAGAGAGAGTGAGGAAAGGGGTTGAAAGCAAGATCATAAACACATATTGGGATGGGGAAAGTGATGTGTAGGTGATGTTGTGGACATGGTGCAACAAGAACTGATAAAGGGGTAGGCAGAGAAGCAGAAGAGGAGAAGAGAGTCTTCTTTTCAAGGGAATAATGTTGATATCTCCATCACAGGCTAGCTCCCACACAAAGAGTTCATCCACCACACCATACTCTCAACTCAAACACTAACATACACATACAGAGAGAGGGAGACATAGAGATCAGTGATGGAGAGGGAGAGTGAAGGAGGGAGAGAGTGACCTCTTCTCAAGGGAGGTTGGTCGTTCGGGCATGCCAAAAGTGTTGTTGGGGTGGGGGGTGAAGCCTAGAATGGCTTCAACCCCCCTCCCAAGGGGAGTTACGTTAGAAAGAGCGAAGAAGAGTGAAAATACAAAAGGACACAAAAATGAGAGGGGGAAAATTGTATCTTCCATTACATACCCCATAAAGGGTTTATATATAGTACATAGTATAACGGCTAATAATATGACCGTTACAAAAAGAAGACCATTACATGCTTGTCACATGCACATGATTGTGCATGTGTTTACACAAATATTTATCCTCATTCACACTCTCTTACATTACACAAACAGAACAACCCCTTTAACGTGTTTTACCCTTATACCGCCTCGTACAAATCCTACGGGTAACAGATGTCTCGGCTCTCCATGGCTAGTTGGAATTGGTCATACCTGGACTATAGGTCTTCGGTGGTGTATATCGCGACCCGCAAACACTTCCACAAATTCGCCCACTATCAGACCGACTCTAGAGTTCCGGATCATGGACTTGTTTACCGATTGCAAATCTTGAATAAACCGGAGTGACCCATTCTTCTTCGGAACCGTAAACCATCAATTTGAGTATGGAGCATTTGATGGCTCTAGAATCCCCATCGCCACCTTCTCCTTGAGCAAGTCAATGATTTTCGGAATATGCACCTGTGGCACCGGAATCGGCTGCAGGTTCCACGACACATGATCAATCGTGAAGATCACCATCGCCTCCACTATCTTCAGATCAACACACCCTATCTCTCTCAATGTGAATGCAAATGCTCTTCCATGCTGCTCCAACATCTCACGAAACCGTTCTTCTTCATTTTGCGAGAGGAAATCACTTCCACCAATCCGAAGTTTTTTCCGGGTCTCATCCATGAAGGCATGTCCGATATCCACAGACTTCCGAAGTGTCAGATCTCCCGAGACTTCTTTCCTCTTTTGTTCGCTATAGGCGGGTAGCGGTCCTGCGGACGATTTCACCTTCTTTTCCACAGTCTTATATTTCGTACATACCATTGCTTCTTCTTTGCGGAGTGCATCCGGCCCCATTTTCGCAATGATCTCGTACATCTCGACCGATTCCACCAGAACTACCTGGTCTCCCTAGCTATTCTCTTCTTCAAGCTCTTCAAGCCGTTGTAGCATGCTCCCATAGAACACTTCTTCGACTACTTCCACGATTTCTTCATTTTCTTTTATTATTGATGCAGACGGTAACTCATCTTGCACCTTTTGGAATTCTTCCTTCATTACTCCGGTTACGGCCGTGTACGTAGATGCCGCCCCATCTGTACCGATTCGTACTTGTTTTGCTCCGAGGGTTTTCTTCCTGTGTGGGGTATCAGGGCTTCTCAGATTATTACTTCCCCACTCCGCAACGGTCCGCTTTAAAAATCCATTTTTGTTTGGGACAAAGGCTCTCTTTTGTTCCTTTCGTGCGCCGTCGTTTCTCATCTACATACACCTCATGTAATTGGCATAGGGCATACACGCTATTCTTTTCGACGGGGCACTCCCATCCCGTTGTCGTGTGGTTTGTCACACACGATATGAAAACTAGTAAAAATAATAATATTTAAGATTAGCTTAATGTATTCATATGGGAAGATAGATGTCTTCAAGAGCTTCATAATGTATTTTACTACGCATCAAACGGATAAACAAGTATGAAGTTATGTGAGTGTGAAGTTTCAAGAAAAAAAAAAAAAAAAAGACAAAACTGTGAGATATCCCATATAGATAGGACAACATTGGAACCCAAGATATATAAGGGAAACCAGAACATATTCATTCTATCAATTTGTGGAGCATAGAATTTTCAAGGTGACTTGGGCTACACTGTGTGGTGTGGACGCTTCAGGTGTACGCGCGTATGCACGGCCAAGTGGACGCTTCGCGTGTGCACAACCGCGTGGACGTTTTCGGACGTGGACGCTTCGGGTGTATGCGTGTATGTGCATATGCACAGTCGTGTGGACGCTTCGGGTGTACGTGCATATGTGCGTATGCACGGCCGTGTGGACGCTTCGGGTGTACATGCATGTGCACGGCCGTGTGGATGTTTTCGGACGTACGCGCGTGTGCAAATTCCGGGCGTACGCATGCAGGACTGCGTGGACGTTTCAGACGGATGCGTGTGTGCAGACGAGCGCGCGAATGCGTACACGGCGAATGCATACACGATGCGTACATGGTGTGGTCGGGATGCGTGTGTGTGCGGATGCGTACACGGCGCGGTCGGGACGCGCGCGTGCGTGGATGCGTACATTGCACAGTCGGGACTTTTGCGCGCGGACGCGTCTACGGTTCGGTATCGACGCATGTACGGATTGCGCACGGGCTAAACTTTATGGATGATTGGGTAATTTGGCCGAATTATACGGACGGACGCATGCAACTAAAAGCCAAGGCCATGCAACTAAAAGTAAAAGGCATGCAAGTAAAAATGGAAGCATGCAACTAAAAGTAGAGGCCATGCAACTAAAAGTGGACATGCAAAGTAACATTGGGAAAGAGGGATCAACAAAGAGAAATATATGTCCCATTTTTTCCCTCTAGTTTTTTTTCTTTTTCTTCGTCTTCTCTCTCTCATTCCTTGGGGGTAAGAAATCTCTCTCATATTGATATCGGACCACTCCTTACATGGTTGTTGGCTCCTTCCTTTCAAGAATAATCTCTCTTATTCATATCGGACCACTCCTTACATGGGTGTTGGCTCCTTTCTTTAAAAGATTTATCTCTCATTTTCATCTCCAACCCGTTGTAACAAGATTCTTGAATATAAAAGAATCTATTTTCTTATGCAAAAAACTAACGTTTTCTCTCATCTACTCGTCTTATATGTGAATTTTTCTTGTGTTGTACGTGTTTCCCTAAATCCTTCTAGTCTAGAACCCTGGCGGTTCCGCCTTGCGATCCGCACATAGTGACGGATTTTCATGACATAATCAAGTGGTGAACCCGACGTGAAAGAGGCGGTAGGGAGGATATCAAGTGCAACGATGGCTTCCACAAGAGGAACTCAAGGAGAGGAATTAACAAAAGGCATGGTGTTTTGTAGTGGAATACATGCTGAAGGTGAGAGATCGAGAAGCTTTAATTGATAAAGCTGTTGATTGTACGGTCGAGATAGCTGGACGATTTGGTGGCAAGAACATCACGGATTTTCTTGCTACCTATCGGAACTAGATGCAACAAAGGGATGTCAATGATCTCAAACAAATTTCTAGCTTCAAACGTGTGGTGGAACCAAGGATCCACAAGCGCGTCATGGAGATCCAAAACGAGCAAGCAACTTGGACGGAGTTCGAAAAGGCGCTTCTCACTGAATACATGCTTGAAGATGCATCATGGATGACTCGACATACGCTAATGTCTTGGATCGAGAAGCAAGGGAAGAATATGTGTGTGTCTGGAGTATATGCCGAGTTCGACCAGAAGTATAACCAACCTCCAAGTGTTGATCAACGAGTTCTCGATGGATATAAAGTCTTACTATTCCTAAAGGCAGTGGATGCAAAAGATCGACGTGAATTGGGTAACTTTTTGGAGGATGAAACACAACCAAATGGCTTGGTAGCGGACTGGGCGGCGATGAAGAAGGCTTGTAGCCGTCTTGATAAGCGTCGACAATGGCAAGAGGAAACTGATATGGAGAATCCACAATCGTGGAGGAGGAAGGCACCTGTGACGATCGAGTCTAATAAGTCGATCAACAATTTCGACAAGAAAGAAATGGAGGAATCTATAATTGAAGAGCTCTCCAAGAAGTTTGAAGTGGTATCGCTAGCCAACTTAGGTCGACGCGGGCCGAAGGGAAAAGAAGTGTATAGATGTGTGTGGTGTGACAGCCTCGAGCACTCGCGAAGAGAGTGCACTGACTTGCAAGACGCAATTCACAAGAATGTCGTCTATTTGGACAACAACATGATCCACTCGAGCGAGACCCGAAAGTCACTACGAGTGAACTTCGGAAGAGGTGGGCTGAAAAAGATCGTGGAAGAGGAAGATGCAAGGCATGTGGAAGCCATGGACTATGCCGCATCGGCGGGAATACGAATCGGAAGAGAGAATCTAAAGACAATCAAGCTGGGAGCTGGGTTTTGGCCAATGGTAATCGAGTGCGAAAAGAAAGGAAAAATAGATTTGGAGGATCTAAAACATGTTGATCAGAATGTGCGACGAGTTACCGGATGGTCGGATCTAGTCGACGATAACACAAGCTTTGCGGAGGTTGTGTGTGACAACTATGAAGCTCTTGTTCAAGAGAAGAGGAAAAGAACCGGTGAAGAAGATGGCAGATCAAAGCGTCACCATACTAGGAATGCAGGGAAAGAAGAACAAGCCCAACCGACGCCATGAAAAGAGATAGGAGAAACAAGCATGAAGCCCGGTGGATCGAGCCAACCTTGTCAAAGGGAAGTCGATGAATTTGTGAAGAAAGGAAAAGAACGAGCGGCACCGACTTACAAGCTAAGGTCGGATATAGAACAAACAACCGACTTGCGGAAGGTTCTTGAGGAGAAGATTTTAGACAGTCATGTCGACCTTACTTTGAGAGAGCTACTTGGGATCGCTAAGAAGGAGTACCACGATACTATCGTCAACTTGATTGAGCGGAAGCGGCAACAATCGGATGAAGAAGAGGTGAAAACAAGTGCCATAACCATGGCAAGATTAGAAGAGGAGGAGGAAGAAGAAGTGATGGCGGACAACCATTACTCTCGGCCTCATTGGGCAAGAGCGACAACGGGGACACCGGTGAAGATCGGAGAGAAGAAAGAGACCGTGGTAGCCTTGATTGACCATGGTTCGGAGATAAACCTCATGTCGAACGAATTCTACAAGAAAGGAAGATGGCCGATCAACACAAACCACAGATGGAAGATACGAGCGGCAACGAAGGCCACGGAAGACCTATACAGAGCTTGTCCCAATGTGAAAGTCACGATCAGAGATGCGAAAGTCACGATCGGACACTTCTTCGTGCAAGACTCGACTTCACATCCCGTCATCCTTGGACAACCATATATCACATCATCCCGGATGGAGACTACGGTGTTCGATAATGGAGTGGCCTTCGCGCGAGTCAAGAGCCTTGACAATCAAAGATCTGTTCAATTCCTTATGGTGCGGGCTAATCACGAAAGGAACCGAGATAGCCTTGGAGGTGAATCCTCGGATTTTTAGAGTGGATTATGGAAGTGAGGGGCACAAATAGTCCGAGCAATCATAAGTCCCCACAAGGAAGCAAAATAAGTGGATCGCAAGGAGAAGCAACATGTGTGACACCTAGTGGCGCATGTAAACTAACACTACTCAACAAGAAGGACAAGCGTTGGATACAAGACTTCGAGAAGATGCTGAAAGAAGAAAGCATAATCGAAGAAGAAGAATTCGTGTCTCATATTCTAGAGGAAGCCTCATTTAATGACACCATCGGCAAAATCGAGGAAGTCGTGGACTTGAGCTACCCTCACGATCAAAATATGATTTCGGTTAACTCCGTCAACATGTACGCTATCATCGATGAATATCAACAAAGGCATCTTGATGCAGGAAGTTGAAGTCGACACAAAATATAAAATGGTGGATAAGAAGATCAAGCCAGTTGTGGTTCCACTACCGGAAGATAGCTGGCAAAAGATGAAGGAAGTTGCTAATGATTCGAGCTTAAGGGATCCAAAGGCAATAGCTCATGTCTTCACCAAAGAGACGAAAGGAAAGCTACAAGTTGGAAGGGAAGATTTCCTTCTCCCTGAAGAGGAGAGAATGTTCCGCGGAATGCTTGAGAGACATGGGAAAGCCTTTGTCTTCTCTCCACAAGAGATCGGATGTGCCGACCCGAAGATGATAGAGTTGATGGTGATTTTTACGGTGCCGCATGTACCTTGGAACCTCAAGCCAATACCGGTTCCAAGAGCTCACATTCCAAAGTTGATTGAGCTTCTAAAGGAAAATGTTAGGATGGGAATACTTGAGCCATCCAATGCTCCCTACTCCAATAGATGGTTTACAGTGCCGAAGCAGAACGAGTCCTTACGCTTTATTCAAGATCTCCAACCCGTCAACAAGGTGACAATCTGAAATGCCGGAATTGGTCCAAGTGTGGATGAATTTGCCGAAGCCTTAGCGGGAAGATCGATCTATTCCATTGGTGATCTCTACTTGGGCTATGATCAATTTCAATTGGTCGTCAATAGTAGAGACATAATGACAATGAGGACGCCGATCGGGTTGGTAAGGATGTGCACCTTACCCCAAGGTGCAACAAATTCCGTAGCCCACATGGTGAATGCCATGTAGAAAGTGTTGAGGGATTGTATCCTTGATATCAGAATGCCCTTCTTAGATGATATTCCAATCAAAGGATGCTTGGTGGAAGAAAAAGATGAATCGAAAGATGAAGATGGTTGCCAAAGATTCGTCATCGATCATATAAAGGATAACGAGAAGGTGCTGCAAAAGCTTGAGGATGCAAATCTCACGTTTTTGGGAGAGAAGTCTGCATTCGGTCAACTAGAAATATTGGTAGTAGGACACTTATGTGGGTCTTATGGCTGGAAGCCATCTCCATCCAAGGTGAACGCTATTCAAAAGATGAAAGAAGAATGTGTGTCTCAAACAGAGGTGCCAAGATTCTATTGGGAGACAGGTCCCTCCGGATGGGAAGGGAGAAGAACAGTGTTGATGAGCAAACCGGATGACGAGTACCTGGCTACGGAGAGCCGGATGGTGTAGACCCGGTGAGAACCAGATGAGGAGTACCCGGCTACGGAGAGCCGGATGGTGCAGACCCGGTGAGAACCGGATGAGGAGTACCCGGCTACGGAGAGCCAGATGGTGCAGACCTGGTGAGAACCGGATGAGGAGTACCCGGATACAGAGAGCCGAATGGTGCAGACCCGGTGAGAACCGGATGAGGAGTACCCGGCTACGGAGAGCCGGATGGTGCAGACCCGGTGAGAACCGGATGAAGAGTACCCGGCTACGGAGAGCCGGATGGTGCAGACCCGGTGAGAACCGGATGAGGAGTACCCGGCTATGGAGAGCCGGATGGTGCAGACCCGGTGAGAACCGGATGAGGAGTACCCGGCTACGGAGAGCCGGATGGTGCAGACCCGGTGAGGAGTGCTCACTGGATAAAGAGACATATTCGTAAATATGTTTCTGAGAGTCCATCATGGCTATATTTGTAAATAGCCGAAAATTCATATTAGTATAAATATGACTTAGGGAAAACTTTTAGAGATGTAGTTGTTGTCATTCTTGTTGGTGCAAGAGATCAGAGCGCGTAACTGTGTATAGAGAGAGAGAAAGAGAGGAAGAGGTCGTTGCCTCTGTTGTAACCGCCGCCTGTGGCGAAGATAGAAAGCTCGAGGTTGTTGCCTCGGTGCTTTATTGTTGTACACTGTAACATAGTGATAGTTTGCAGCCTGTGGGCTGCTGTGGTTTTTCCCTAGTTTGGGTTTTCCACGTAAACATCCTGTGTACTCTTCTCTTCACTGTGTCGTGCATTCATTCCTGTTTTTTTGTGTATGATTCTAAGCTCGGTTGTGGCCGAGTGCTGCGCATAGGGGACGTTTAGTTCTTGTCAAGTGGTATCAGAGCAAGGCAACACAGAAAATGGATGACTCGTTGGGAGGCATGTTCAAGCTCACCAGCTCCAACTATTCGGTATGGAAGTCGAAGATGAGGGACATGCTCGTGGTTAAAGATCTTTGGTTGCCGGTTCAGTTTAAGGACAAGAGACCGGACAAAATTAACGCCACGATATGGGAGGTGATGCACATGAAGACAATGGCTTACAGACGGTGCTTCATCGATATGAGCCTATACAACAACTTCAATGAAGAGAGCAAGGCTCATGAGCTCTGGGAGAAGATCGACATTATGTTTCAGAACAAAAATGCTGTTAACTAGGTTTCGGTATTCCGGAAGCTAGTAAGACTCCGGTACCAAGATGGCTCTAGCATGGCGGAGCACATGAATGCCTTCCAGGGGCTGATCCACTAGGCAACATCATTGGAAGTACCTCTCGCCGATGAGGTACTAGTGCTACTCCTACTCGGTTCCCTCCCGGATAGTTGGGAGACGTTGGTTGTCACTTTGGGCAATGCTGGGCCGGAAGGAAAACGGTTATCCCTAGCAAGAGTGAAGTCGAGCTTGCTAGATGAGGAGGCAAGTTGGAAAGATAAGGATACGAGCTCCGACTCCAAAGCGCTCCTTACCGAATCGGAACGCGAAAGACATATAAACCGTAGTCCCCAGAACCGGGAGAAGTTGGGGACACAGTCAAAGTCAAGGGGGAGGCCTGCTTGCTTCTATTGCGGCAAGCTAGGACAATTCCAAAAGAACTGTCGGCATTTCCGAAAAGACAAGGAAACCGACGGTACCGATTTGAAGCGGACCCCGGACCGGAACGGTAAAGATCGGAGGGGGCCGGACCGGAAGGGAATGACGGCAATCGCCGCAAGTGAAGAAGAGTTGATGCTCATCACCGAGGAGAGTGAGATAAACCTTGCCGGCGACGAGATGACCTGGGTGGTAGACTCTAGAGCGTCGTTCCACCTTACCCCGGACCGGAAGTGCTTCTCATCCTACTCAGCCGGTGATCACGGCTATGTCTGGATGGGGAATGAAGGTACATGCCGAATTGTCGGCATAGGAGACGTGTGGCTGACAACACCAACCGGATGCAAGTTGTTGCTGAAGGATGTCCGACACGTTCCGGAGGTTCGTCTGAACCTGATATCAGCCAGTCAGCTACATGATGAAGGCTACATGGGTACCATCCGGAACGGTGTTATGAAGTTCAGCAAAGGGAGCCTGATTGTGGCTCGGGCCCGGAAGGTAAACACGTTGTACCTGATGAATGCATGGTTATGTCCGAAGGAAGTGAACGTGGCATCCGACAGTGCCGGTGAGCTGTGGCACAAAAGGTTGTGTCACATGAGCGAGAAGGGGATGAAGAGGCTTGTAGACAACAACCTCATTCCAGTGAAGAACGTGCACTTGGAGAAGTGCATTGATTGTCTGGCCGGCAAGCAAAACCGGACCTCCTTCCGACCAAGGCCACCGATGAGACGTAATGCTCCACTGGAGTTGGTGCATACTGATGTATGTCAAGTGGCTACAAAGTCACATGCCGGATCTCAGTACTTCGTGACGTCATAGATGACCACAACCGGAAGCTGTGGGCCACACCGTTGAAGACGAAGGATCAGGTGCTATCTGTCTTCAAAGAGCTCCACGCGAGAGTGGAAAGAGAAACCAGACGGAAGCTGAAGGCGGTTTGAGCAGATAACGGAGGTGAATACTGGGGGTAGTTCGAGGAGTACTGTTGCATTTGTGCTATTTGTTGTGGCTGAAATGGGAGGTCATTAGAATCCTTCGCCCAATTTGCGGCATGGTACTCCATCCGAGATGAAGCATCAGCAACCGTGTTGGATGCTCCTCACCGATAAATCATTGTAAAATTGTATTCTTGCAAAGAGACCGCCCATCGTAGTAGTCTTCCCGGTGGGTGAGTTTTTTGGATGAGTGATACCAATGGCTGGTGATCCGTTTCTACTTGGACGGATGTTCCATGCAGGTAAGGGTGGAACTTCTGGAATGCCCAAACAATTGCCAAGAACTCTTTTTCTGTCGTAGAGTAGTTTTGCTCTAATTTCGTCAATGCTCTACTGATGTATGCTATCGGCCGCCAGTCGTCGTTTTCATCTTGTTGCAGGAGCACAACCCCTATTCCATAATTGGAAGCATCTGTTTGAAGGCGGAAGACTTTGCTAAAGTCTGGGAATGCCAAGGTTCCCACATCCTTGATTAATCCTTTGAGTTTCTCAAAACTTTGCGTACAATCTACTGACCATTGATATTTTGATCGTTTTTTCAATAGTAATCTTAAGGAAGTTCTGACCATGGCTAGGTTAGGAATAAACCGTAGTGAAAAGTTCACAAGGCAAGGGAAGCTTTGTAGGGACTTGATGTTGCTTGGCGTTGGGTAATCAACAATGGCTCGAATCTTAGTAGGGTCAAGTTGGATGCCTTTTGAGGATATCATGAATCCTAAAAATCGTAATTCCGTTGCTCCCCATTTGCACTTCTTAAATTGTAGTTGTAGGTTATATTTTTGGATGCGTAGGAGGACTTCTTGTAGAACTTGAATATGTTGTGACCAGTTAGCAATGTGTATCAGTATATCGTCGAGATAGACCAGTATGACTCCTTTATGGATTAGGTCTTGAAAAATGGTGTTCGCCATTCTTTGGAATGTGCTGCCTGCATTTGATAATCCGAAGGGCATTCTCTTAAATTGGTATAAGTTATGCTATGTTCTAAAAGTTGTCTTGTGTTTATCTTCAGGTCGTAAGGGTATTTGCCAATACCCTGAAGCCAGATTTAAGGATGTAAAGTATCTTGACTTACCGAGTTGGTCGATTAAATCGTCGATGCGCAGTAATGGATACCTGCCATGCTTTGTAATTTTATTTAGTAATCTGAAATCAATGCAAAATCTGAATGTATTGTCATCTTTTCTGACCAAATGAGGGTCTGATACCCATTCACTACTAGATGGCTCAATAATATCCTTTTGGAGCATTTCTTGGACTAAAGTGTTTATCCGTTGATGATCAAGTGGTGACTGCCTTCTAGCTGCCATTCACACTGGAGGAGAGTCTGTTGTGGGTATGGCATGCTGCACTTGTAAAGTTACTTGAGTTGCCTTTTCTGTCTTCATAAAGATTTTCGGGAACTTCCCGAGTAGGTGGCGGAGATCCGCCAAACGTGATTGTACTGGTTCTGTTTGGATTTGAGTATGCATGATCTGTGTGCTAGTATGAGGTGTGTTAAGAAGGGGAATTGTGGTGCAAGGCCTAAGATGCGGAAGAACTAATGTCTGTGTGTCAAAATGCAATGGGGCCCCATGCTTAACAAACCAATCACATCCTAATGTTAAAGGAAAGAGTTGTTTTGGTAGGACATAGAATGAATGGATGAAAGTATGTTGTGCTAGTGTGAAAGTGCAATGTGCGTGTGTGAATGATTTATAGAGTTTTTGCTTGTTGCCAAAAATTACATGGATTAGTGGTGCAGATGATGTTGGTAAGTGCAACTGATTAACTATATCTAAACTAATTGAAGAGATTGTGCTACCTGAATCTAGTAAAGCTTTATGTGATGTATTCTAAATACATGCTATTGTGGAGCAGACTATTCGGTTGAAACATGTAGCGGCTTGGAAGTGGGGGAGTTGCTCTTCCTTCAACGTCCCACATTGATGTTTTCCTGTATGTCGGCTATAGATGTGGAATCGGCCAACTGGATTTGTGTGTTTTGATGGTGTCTAGATGCGGCGAATTTCCTGCAATATTCCTTAACATGACCATAATTATTGCAGTAAAAACAACGGGGGCATCCTTGAGTGTCTCGACTTGGGAGTTTCTTCTTAGCATTAATTTGTGCATTTTGGATGTCAATATCCATCGGGCATGTTGTGGATTTGACTTGATGCTTCTGATTGTTTTGTTGTGGCATTGCAGGTGCTTGCGGCAATTCCATATAATCAAGTGCTTCGATACGTTGGGCGATTTGTATGGCCATTTGGAAGGTTGTCGGCCCTTGATCTTTTACTCTCCTATAGATGTCATGTCTCAGCCTAGGCAACAAGAAATATAGCTTCATAGTCTCTTTCATGTTTGGATCGACTCAAAGTAACAGTTGTTTTAATCTTACTGCAAACTGTGCTATTGATTCTTGTGTTTGTTGACGCATGTTACCTAATTGTTGTAGGGTTGTTTGTGTTATATCGTTATTGGTGAAGTGTTGTACCCGTTGTTCGTGCAGGTATGACCAATCTTGTTTTACTTCTTCTGGTTGTTGAATAAACCAGGTTGCTGCAACATTTTCCAATATCGTGCGCAGTTCTAGGGCTTTTCTGTCATCACTCCATTGATGATAGCCAATGACATTATCAAAGTGATCTAGCCAAGCCAATACGTCTTCTGTTGGCAGCCGAAAAATGATTGTGGTCTAATTCGGGAGTCCTTCTATTTCTCTGTGTTGTTTCCTGTTTGTTTTGATTGATTAGTTAACCAATTCATTATTGTTTGATTTGTGTGGTTTACCTGCATCATCATTGCTGACATAGCTTGAAGCATTTGCTCGGTTGCATTGCTTGGAGAGCTCTGTTCCATGAACTCTGGTTGCATAGTCATTGTGTTGTTGAAATCTGATGTCTGCATCTTTCTTTTAGGTCGGCTACCTTCGGCTACTCCTCTTGAGCGACTCTTTTCTGGCTTTCTCCAGTTTCAGTTGCATTCGGCGTCTGCTCCGACGATTTCTCCTCGTCACTAATGTTAATTTTCTCCGTTCTTCTAGGCTCCATTTGTTGTCTCCACTCTCGTTCGTAACGGTCGAACTGGAGTTGGGTATCTAGTTGGTTGTCATCCAACTATTCCACCAACCGGCCCACCGCCACCCGTTACTCTCTGGACAAGTACGGGAATTCATCCGATAACTCCTCCCGTATGGTCACAACGCTTTCCGTGTCAAGTTTGTAGAAGTTATCGCCGTCCTTTTGCCGGTTCTCCGCATCCGCTCGCAACACCTACAATTTGGCTGCTTGCTTTGCCCATTTGGACCACCACTATACTGCACTTTCTTCAACTAACTTCTTCGTCCGATCCCTCCATGTCAGTACAATATCTCGAATATGGTCAAGTCCCATCTTTGACTTCTTCTCTATGGCTTGCTTTTCATCATTTAATTGTTTTATGAGGATCGCGGTTGCCTTAGCTTGTCCCTTATATTGCATCAGTTGCGTCAGATAAGTCATTTGAACTCTGTTCAGAGCCATCTTTGCTCGTTCCATCTCCTCATGATGTTGCCGGGTAAGCTCCAGCTTGTCTTTCACCACTTCTACCAGCATCTTTGCTGCTTCAACTCCCTTGGTCCTTTCCTCCGCCAATGCCACCGTCGTCCTGTGGACTTCATCCCGGAGTTCCTGCATCTTTTCTTGCTGCCGGTCACCTTCTGCCATCAATTTCTTAGGTTCTGCCTCTAGGTGCTTGTCATCCCGGTGTGACCTGTCAAAGTCCTTTGTTTTCTGTTTCAGCCTCTAGTTGATTTGGCATCGGGCCCGGTCCTCCCGATCCTTCTATTGCCGGAGTTCTTCTTGGAGCCGATCAATCTCAACTTCCGCCGAACGATGGAGTTTCTCCCTTTCTTGCAACAACTTGTCTTTTTCTTCTTTTAATTAGTCATATGCTTGATGACCTTTCTGTAAATTTTCTTCGGCTCTTCGGAGGTGCTCCACCGTTTTCTGTTGTTCTTCCTCCGCCACCTTCTTCAGGTCTCTTTCTCTAGCCCTTAAGGACTCTTGGGCTACCAATTCCTCTTTGAGAGTGACGAGTTCTTGTTCTTGTGCCTTCTTTGCACCTGGTGCTATTTTAGTTATTGAGACCTAATCGGTCAGTTCGTTCCTTGAAGTCACCAGTTTTGGTAGTCATGGTCCTTTTGTGACCTGCTTTGCCGCCTTTGCTTTGGCCTACAAAATTTCTTCTTCCATGCTCTGGATCCTCGATCGGGACTTCTCAAGTTCTTCATTTGTGGCGAACAACCGGTTCCCCTATGCTCTCTCCTCCATTTCTCCCCGGCCACCTGCTCGTTGATCCACCGTAGCCATTGACTGTCGGTGCCTTTATGTCGTGCCGGTTCTGGTTGTGGTGTGGCCTCTATTCTCGCCGGAAGCCCTTTAGGAATTGTTGACTGCAGCGACAACTCCTGCTCTTGCTGTGTATGCGGCCCCAGTGAGATAGGCAATTCAATCACCGGTTGGTGGACCACCGACACTGCTGCTTCTTGCCATATAGGTAACTCTTCCATCGATTCTAGTTGAACTGGTTCCGCCTCCTTGGCTCTGGTCCCTCAAAGCGGGGTGTCGGTGTGCTATCCTTCACTGGACCCGATTCGTCCCTCTTCTGCTCCGCATCGCTATGCTTCTGGCGACGTAGGAGGTTATCGGCGGGGTCTTCCTCCGCCTCCTCCTCCTGGGTCCTTACATTGATTTTTATTGCCAAGGGGTCTGATTCTTGTTCCTATTGGTGCAACTTGATTTTCAAAGGCCTAACTAGTGGTTCCACCGATGTTTCCCCTCTGCTTGCCTCTTCCGGCTAGGTTGTTCTTTCCCTTGTTGCGAGGAACTGCCCTCTGCCAGGAGTTGCTGCCGTTTTGAAGGTTTGTTGTGTGTGGTCTCCGTTACTCGAACCTGCTTCTTCGTCCTTACCGGCTCCACCGGTGGCGCCAACAGAGTCAGCCACTGAGCCACCGCCGTCCATAGTTTCTTGCCGTTCTGCACCGATTCTATCGCCGACTGAGTTACAAACCGGTGCCAACCGGCAACTGGCAATGATCCAGTCCGGATCCGAATCGGCATACCGATTCTGGGTCCGTCCGTCCGTCCGCTTCTCAAAATAATGTAATACTTATTAATTCTCATAATATTTCCTAATACTTATTAATTACAACTCCCTATTCCTAATTAAATACCCCTTTTACATTCTGGACTCTAAGAGGCCCTTTTTGCCTTGCGGCCAACACTCACCGGATCCCATCCGGAGGGATTGATTTCCTGTTGAGTGACAAGTTCAACATTGCGTGCGTAACACGGTGCGTAACCTAGTGCGTAGACTGGGCGCGTAAAACAACACGCATAACGTGGCCGTATCGGTGCGTAAACCGAAAGGCCGTTAGAGTGTTATTCCTTGTAAGGAATAATTTTGGGAGTTTGTGTAGTCGGCTCATTTATGAGCAGTCAAATACTATCAGTACTTGTGTCAGCCCGATAGTCTCGTTTTCTATCTTTCCCTCTCCATCTCTGCGTTTTCTGTGTTTTACCGAACTATCATACTTCCAAACTGTGTACTCTGTGCTTTCGGCATACGCTTCTACACACGCTATTCTTTTACATTTCCCAACACCATCTCCTTTAGCAACTGCTCCACTGTGGTTGCATCGATTCCATTCTTGGTCGTAGTCTCCTGAGCCCATGGTTGATGGTCTTCCAATCCGGATCTTGGTTTCGGAATTGGTTGTGAAACCCTCTTTTCTTCACTACCAAGCCATTGCCCCCTCTTTGTGTATCACGTAACGATGTCCTGCATGTTTTCCCATGTATTGGTGAGGCCACTCTCAGTAGTGGTGTCCTCTAGAACATTCCAAGATCTTTCCGGTCCCGGATATCCACGGCTCGTAAGAACATGATCACTTTGTCCGATGCGAGGATATTTTGATCTCTCGCAGACAACCTCCCAAACTGACTTTCGAATGCCGAAAACAAATTGAGGACCTTCAACCCCTTGTCTAGCGTTTCCACCCAATCTTCGAATCCCCTCCGTGTTGCCTTGGGAGAGTCCTCGATGGCAAATGTGGTCGTATCCCATGGATACTCCCTTGAAGCTCGTCCATAGCCACCCGATTGAAGAATGTCAACTACAATCCTTCCGATATTCCGCACTGTAGCATTTCCACCTTGTAATCTGCAAATATCGTGACACATCCTTCCTGTTCAATTGCCCGTTACCTTGCACGAGCCACTCTACTACCGTCGCAATCTCCGACATCGCGCGTTGTTCTTGTAGCATGCGCTCGAACATCGTTATCATGTTGTTAACCTCTTGTTGATTTTCCATCTCCTTGCCACCCGGTTTCACATCAAGTTCACCACATGTGTCGGGCCTTTCGCTCCGGATCATTTCCGTGAGTCGGGTGGGAACCGCTGGGGTTTTTGACTAGCAAAAAGAAGAATATGAGATAAGGTTAGTTATGAATATATTGCAAGATGAAGATATGAAACTCGTGAATCCCACGAGTATAGTGTATTAATTGATACTTAGATTGTAAGAGAGAAATAGATGGCAAAATCATGAATCCCACGAATATTTTATATTATTCCACCCTTATAAAAAATCAACAACCCCTATACATCTTTCTCTCTTCCTTATATAGAGATGGAAGAGTCTAAGTTTATCACATGCAAGCATCATGCTTTTTCTAACTTTAGTTTTCATGCACACTACATGTGCATGATTATCTTTCTATCACATCTTTTCTTTTAACTCGAGTGTGTATGTATGAATAACTTTTTCTATCATGCTTATCTAGAATATTTACATGGGATAAAGTTTAGTATAACTTTAAAACTCATAATATGCTAATACAGTGGTAAGACTTAAAATTGTTAACATGGAGGTACAAGGTTCAAATCTTGCCCTATGCATGTAACATAATTATTGTAGTATTTCTCCTATTTCTTTATACTTGGTCAATTGGGTAGTCCACACATATTTTACGTAGTGTACAAAGTACACCACAACAACACTTATTGAGCCGAGTGAGTCACAAAGCTCCTTGATCTTCAAGGTGTAGCTTGTGATGGACATATCCCTTTGTTGGTGTCATAGACAGGATGCCACATGGAACGGTGGGGGTTGAACCCATAACCTTCTGGTCTTATTGGGCAACCTTACCAATTGAGCTGCATTCATCCATGCGTTATTGTATTGTGTAAGACTCAACTTATTTCATTATAAATTAATCACTAGAACTTTCAAGAACCTTCTAGATAATGCATCTTCATGCACTCTTTAGAAATCTTCTAGCTTTCATGCATACCTCGACATTCTTGTATAAATACTAGGGTGCACCTTGATTACAATCAAGGTGAACAACACCAGTTACAAAAGCATATACAATTCTTGTTTATTTGTCTATCCTCTCTCTTGCTTGTCTCTTGTCTATGCTCTCTCTCCCACTATCTCTTAATATTGTGCCTCGTCTACTTGTCCTTGACAATCTTGTGACCTTGCTCATGCTCTCGCTCTCTCTTAGTACTTAGCATCATTCCACCCGTTCGTGACCATTTGTTCACCTTCCCATTTTCTAAGGCTCAACATGTCGAATCTTACTGAGAGAATAAATCACCTCATGGAAGCCATGCATCAACTTCAACTTGAGAATGACAACCTTCGGGAATCATTACGGAAGCCTCAAGTTGGAACACCGATGGAACTCGAAGAAAAAAACAACTCTCCTCCTACATCAACAAATATTCTACCTATAGAGCCTGGTTCCTCATCTATGCTTTCTCCGACTCCTTCCCATCCCACTACAAGTTTGGAGCCCAATATTAGTTTACCTGACAAGTTCAATGGCACGAGGAAGCACTTCCGAGGGTTCATAAATCAAATCAGGCTTATTATCCAACTACAGCCTCAACGGTATGCGGATGATTTTCGTCAAGTTGGTCTCATAGGGACCCTTTCTATCTGGAGTTACACAAGCCTAGTTTGCACTGCTAGTCGAAACTTCATCACCACTTCTACAAAATTTTCCTACCTTTCTGGCAGAGTTTGAGGCAACATATGGGGATATGGACCGACGCCAAATTTCCATCACCAAACTCTATTCATTGCATCAAGGTATGCATCCAGAATCTGTTTATGCCTCTGAATTTAGACAATTAGCATGTGATGTTCAGTGGGATGGCCAAGCTCTCCGCGACCATTTTCGTTGGGACCTTCGAAGCGAGATTAAAAATTTACTACTCAACTTTCCGGAGCCTACGTCATTGTCGCAAGCCATCACGCAAGCAATTAGTTGTGACAATCAGTTGTTTGAGCCTCGTCAAGAGGAATGAGCAACTTCAAGGTGGAAACCCTCTTCGAGATATTCTCCATCATCATCGTACAATGACCTCGTGCCGATGGAAATTGATCGAGCTCGCGCCACGCCACTCACCGAGGGTGAACAGAGGTATTGTTGAACCAATGGACTATGTTTATATTGTGGTGCATCCACCCATCTCATTCGTTTTTGCCCAATCAAGAATAATCAATGAAAAATATCTACAAACAATACGACAAGACGGCCCCAACAATAGGAAAACGATGGTGTCCAACTACAGTAGGAGCCATGTGGTTGGACAATCCGCATTCGTGTCGCTCCCATAGTTCAGCTACATCGACAGAAGATTTCTCCTTTCCGGTAAGCATCAATTTCAAGTCGATTTCAATTAGATCCTTAGCACTTCTAGATTCCAGGGCAACAATGTGTTTTATGGACGAAAGGTTCGTTCGTAAACACAAATTCCTGGTTGTCTGATTGTCCAAGACAATCCCAGTGGAACCTATTGATGGCCACATGCTTTCTTCGGGATTAGTCACTGAAGCCACTGTCCCACTTATCTTACAGCTCGGGGACCACCAGGAGGCCTTAACGTTTTATGTCATCACTTCACCACGACATCCGGTCATCCTCAGTTTGTCTTGGCTAAAGGCACAGAATCCACTTGTTGATTGACACAATCACTCGATTACTTTCTCCCAAACCAGCTCAGAGGTGCAAGCAATATCTCATGTTGTTGCAGGAGCTCACCCTCCCATTAATGCAGGATTCAGCTCCAAGGCGGATGCCCACATCCCAATCACAACAAGGAAAATAGTGCATAGTGCCTCGTCGAACTATCCAATGAAGACAACTACTGACTCACTACTATCCAAGTATGAAGACTTCAAGGACGTATTTCAGAAAAATAATGATGATCACTTGCTTGAGCATCGACACTACGACTGTCCGATCGATCTGCAAGAAGTTGCTAGTCCTCCCTTTGGCCCAATTTATGGGTTTTCGGAACCAGAACTCTAGGCACTCCGAACGTATCTCAACGAGAACCTTGAAAAGGGTTTTATTCAACCCTCAAAATCACCAGCAAGAGCTCCTATTTTGTTTGTGAAAAAGAAAGATGGATCCTTACGCCTCTGCGTTGACTATCGGGGTCTAAACAAGATTACTGTTCGCAACCGCTACCCATTGCCTCTCATCCCAAAGTTGTTGGATTGACTCCGGACTGGGAAGATCTTCTCCAAGATGGACCTACGGAGACCATACAAGTTGGTACGGATAAAACCTGGAGATGAATGGAAAACTGCCTTTAGAACGCGCTACGGACATTTCGAGTATAAGGTAATGCCTTTCGGCCTCACTAATGCTCCTGCCGTATTTCAACATATGATGAATGACACATTCCGAGAACATCTAGATCACTTTGTTGTGATCTATCTAGATGATATCTTGGTCTTCTCTTCAAACATCAAGGTACATACTCGACATGTCAGGTTAGTCCTTGCCAAACTTCGTGAGCAGGAACTCTATGCTAAAAGTGAAAAATGTGAATTTGATCGTACTTCTGTACAATTTCTTGGGTATGTCATTTCGACACAGGGAATCACAATGGACACACGGAAAGTCAAGACTATCCAAGAGTGAGCCGTCCCAACTCGGGTACGAGATGTGCAATCATTCCTTGGTTTTGCCAATTTTTATCGTCGCTCCATCAAAGGATTCTCAGTGATCGCACAACCTCTCATTGCTCTTACCCGCAAGGATGCTACTTTCGAATGGACAACAGCTGCCCAAAAGGCGTACGACTTGCTGAAACAAGGCTTTATTATGGCACCGTCCTTTTACATCCTGACCCAACTAAGCCTTTTCAAGTTGAAACGGATGCTTCTGATTTTGCCATTGGGGTGATCCTCTCCCAGCTAGATGAGGTCGGTGTGCTTCACCCGGTGGCTTACTACTCCCACAAATTCACGGCCCTAGAAATCAACTACCCCATATACGACAAGGATCTTCTCGTCATTATTGCTGCTTTTGAAGAATGGAGACCCTATTTAGCCGGGGCGCAACACCGTATCCAAGTGATTACCGATCACAAAAATCTAATATACTTTTCTACCACACGAACCTTAAATCTTAGACAGGCACGATGGTCGACCTTCTTGGTAGACTATGATTTTGAGATAATCTTTTGACTCGGTGTAGAACACACAAAAAGCGATGTCTTATCTTGTCGGTCTGAGTTCAAGCTCACTCCAGCGGATGAAGCCTATGTTCAGCAGCCCTAGAGTTTGTTAAAGCCTTACCAATTCTACAACTTCGCGACTTGCTTGCTCTAGGCAAATAGCTGAAGCCACTACGACTGACAAGTTCACCACAAAGGTCAAGGAAAGTATCACAAACCCCTCCCATGAACCCAAAAGACTTGATTTAGCTCGTTTTACTATTCAAGATAATCTTTTGTTTCGAGATAATCTTTTGTATGTCCCAAAAGGTCCTTGTCGGACAAGGGTGCTTCACGAGTGTCACGATGATCCACTTGTTGGTCATTTTGGTGTTGGGAAAACATTGGAGTTGATATCTCGGGGATATTGGTGGCCACAACCATGGAAATTGGTCAAAGAGTTCGTTAAGTCATGTGACGTTTGTACTCGCTCTAAAGCATCTCATCATCAACCATATGGTCTCCTTCGCCCTCTCCCAATTCCCAAACAGCCTTGGGCCTCTCTTTCCAAGGATTTCATCACTGACCTCCCCTTCGTTGGTGGTTATGATTCGGTATTCTTCATGGTCGATCGCTTCACCAAGATGACTCATTTTGCTCCATGTGCCAAAACCATTACCAGAGAGGAGACAGTCGAATTGTATTTTAAAAATGTGGTTCGACTACATGGACTACCGAACGATATCACTTCTGATTGAGGACCACAATTTGTTTCCAATTTCTGGTGGCGCCTTCTGCAAACCTTCGGTTATACTGTGAATCTATCTTCTTGTTATCATCCGCAAACCAATGGAAAAACGGAGCGGGTTAACCAAATCTTGGAACAATACTTGCGGTGCTCTCTTAGTTACCAACAAAACAACTTGGGTTGACCTTCTCCCACTTGCCGAGTTCGCCTACAACAACTCTCTGCATGCATCTATGGGAGTTACTCCATCTTTCGCCAACTATGGTCTCCACCCCCGCTTCAACATTTCTCTTCCCTTTGACTCTGTCAATCCTTCTGTGGAGGACCAGGCACGTCTCTTGGAGGATGTACATTGCGATCTTTCCTTGGAGCTCAACCTCGCAGACGAACACTACAAGGAGCAAGCTGACCATCATCGCTTAGATGCTCCCCAGTTTGAGGTAGGAGACATTGTTTGGCTTCTCCGTCGCAATATTGCCACCACTTGTCCTGGTCCGAAGCTTGATTACAAGAAGTTAAGCCCTTTCCGAATCACTGAGAAAATTGGTTCCATGGTTGTCCGCTTAGAGCTACCATCCCACTTTCGTATTCATAATGTATTCCATGTCTCCCTTCTATAACCTTGCCATATATCTGAAATCCCCGGTCAACACCCATCTCCTCCACCACCAATCCAACTCTCAACCGAAGAAGAATTTGAGGTCAACCAAATTCTCGACTCTTGTCTCTTCCAACGCCAACTTCAATACCTTGTCCTCTAGAAAGGGTACCCAATCTCCGAAACAACATGGGAGGCAGCACATAATCTCAAGTATGCCCAGGACATAGTTCAAGCATTTCATGAATTTTATCCACAAAAACCGGCTACGGGTCCAAGGAGCGGCCTTAGAGGGAGGATATATTAGTTCTGGTCTTATTGGGAAACCTTACCAATTGAGCTACATCCATCTATGCATTATTGTATTGTATAAGGCTCAACTTATTTCATTATAGATTGATCACTAGAACTTTCAAAAACCTTCTAGAGAATGCATCTTCATGCACTCTCTAGAAGTTTCCATGCACTCTCTAGAAGTCTTCTAGCTTTCATGCATACCTCGACATTCTTGTACAAATATTGGGGCGCACCTTGATTACAATCAAGGTGAACAACACCAGTTACGAAAGCATATACAATTCTTGTTTATTTTTCTATCCTCTCTCTTGTTGGTCTCTTGTCTATGCTCTCTCTCCCGCTATCTCTTAATATTGAGCCTCCTCTACTTGTCCTTGACAATCTTGTGATCTTGATTATGGTCTCGCTCCCTCTTAGTACTTAGCCTCATTCTACCCGTTCGTGATAGTTGGATATTATTCAACTCTTGGCGAAGTTGAAGCTTTCTTGTGGTTGTGTTGGCCGCGGAAATCTTCTGTAGATTCTCCCACGCTTCCTTCGGCATCACGGCTTCTCGAATGTAGCTGAGCATGTGATCATGAACACATGTCACCAAGCAATACATCACTCGGCTTGCCGCTTGCTCCCATGTTGAGTAGTCGATGTCTTTCGGGTCAGGTCGATTTTCTTGTGCTCCTTTGATGTAGCTCCAATAGCCTTGGCCGACAAGGTATTGGTGCATCTTGTACTCTCAAGATGCAAAGTTGTTTCGATCCAACTTCTCGCTAGGGAGATTGCTCCCAATTTGAGTATTCATTATGTCGATGAAGCTTTCTTTCTTCTTTTCTGTCTCTCTCAAACACAAGCTATGTAGTCGCACTACGATAGCGATGAAATAGTTCCTCTCGAACATCGGCGTAGAACACAACACACGCGGATGGGCTAGATCAAGCTACCAAACCGCTCTGATACCATGTAAAGAATGGGATATGATTCTTGTGTCGCGGAAGAGGTGTGTTATGTGTGAGAGAAAAGAGATGAGAGAAGAGAAACACAAGGAGAAAAGATAAGCTAGAGAAATGAAATATTCAAGAAGAAGAAGATGTATATTCACAAGTGAAATATCAAATACAAAATGTAGCATTACAAGGAGTCACAACCGACTTAGTATGAAGTAGGAGAAGGGTGTTTTATATAAGGTCACCCTCTCTGTTCATTAACTCACTACAACAACTACTCACTCTTGGGGAATGTGAAGACACATAATCATGGGGAATATGGAACTCATTAGTTATGTGTCATAGAATATGATTCTATGACACATAGTTAATGTGTAGAGAGTAGTGGTGTGACTCTTGACCTTTGAGTGATCCTAGATTCTCAAAGGGTGTGTTCACACACTAGAGTAGGTTGAGCTTGATTCTCAACATTACCGAATACCCTCAAGTGTGCCAAGTTCGGCGTCTTCCCGAAATACATCTCATGTGGCGACACTCCTCCATTTCTAGTTGTCCGATTGTATAGGTAGACGACGGTGCAAACCGCCTCAATGCTTTAAAACTTCGGCTTATGCTTCTTCTCAAGCATTGCCCACACCGTTCTGCTTTGGTGTGTATCTACGAGAGAATTCTAGCCAAAATCCTTCCTTTTGTAGATAACTTGAGAACGGGTCGGAAAAGTACTCTTTTCCACCATCGGACCTCAAGCACTTGATTTTTTTGCTAGTTTTCCGTTCGGTAAGGCATGCGACGACTTGATTTTTTTCTTGATTCACCTTCAAGAAGCATGCAAAGACTTCATCTTCTTTGCGGTCAAGCATACTGAAGTGTGTTGAGTGTAGTCATCAATGAAGGTTACAAACCAACGGCGTCCTCCGATGCTCACGTTCTATGCTGGTCCCCAAACATCCAAATAGATTAAATCGAGCCAGACCTAGCTCCGATTTCGCTCGTTGGGGAATGGAGTCAGTGCTTCTTCCCTACATGGCAGGCTTCACAGATTTGGTCGTTCCAAAGACAATGTTCTTTGTTCGCATCTTCCGAGGCCATAGGAAGTTGACATGGCTGAATCGTTTGTGCCATAGGTCGATGTCTGATTCAACCTTTTGCCTTTTCGCAAACATCATGGTTTCCACTTCGTGTGTTTCGAGGATGAACATCCTCCCTTCTCTGTGCCGTTGTGTGATGACTTTGCCCTCTTCTTTGAAGAAGCACCCGAGGTGTGTGAACCGGACCTTCATCCCTTGGTTGACAATCTGTCCGACCAACACCGTGTTCTTTGTGATTGTTGGGATGTGTAAGACGTTCATCAACTTCCCTTTCTGTCCCAACTGGTTTAAGGGAACTTCTCAGACATGTTCAATGGTATGTGGGGTGTCGTCACCAGTTTCAACAACCCCCGGTTGTTCCAGCTTCTCCAAGTAAGAGAATCCCTCCTTGTGTCTTGTCATATGGTTCGACGCTCCGGAATCAACATACCATACCTCATTTGGTTTTAGGGTACTTGTCTTCATCACATTAGCCTTGTGCCTCATCACAAAGGTTGGGCCCGATCCATTTCCGGTGTTTCCGGTTCCGGATCCTTTTGATCCTTCGTCGTAGTGCGAGCTTTGTTGACTCCCGTGTCTAGCCTTTCCGGATTCGGATTTGTCCGTATCAGCGCTTGTGACAGTTAGCGTGCAGAAGCATATGCCAAACCGCCTCTGTTGGATAATAACAGTAAAGAGAAGAAGGTTTAATGGAAGCTTAACACAGAGAATAAGCATACACAAGAGAGACAGAGTGAGAGAGAATCTGCTCAGAAGGAACTTTTATACAAGTCCATAAAGGACTAACAGGTACTTCAATGCTCATACGATTGACTATCACTGACTCCCAAAAATATGCGTACATACTAGGCTAGATCTGTAGGTCTCTAACGGCCTATCGGTTTCACTCCGATCTGGCTCTCCGATCCGGATCCTGGTTCCAAATATCATCCGGACACCGATCCGGTTCTCCGTTCCGGATACAGATCCGGCTCAAGCTTATTCAGTCAATTCGGATCCGGTTGAGCTTGCTCGCTCAACACTCCCCCTCAAGCTCAACTTGAGATTGGATCGTGGTGTTAGTGTCTGCAATAGCCGGTCCTTTCCTCTAGCTCCTTCTAACGTCCTCCCACCTTGTTCGTGCTCCTCGTCCGGTCCGGTTCTACTTCCCATGACCCGTCCGGTTTTGTGCGCCTCGTCCTCCTTGGTCGGCTTGTCTGCTCAGCAGGTCCATCTCAGCTCCTTCTCTGGTATGACTCCGACGCTTGTCAACCCATCAGTTGTTCCGTGTCGGTGTCGACTTCCGCTGCCTTCTTGTTCGCTTGGCCTTTAGTTGATCCGGCTCTTCTGAATCCAACTGTTGAACCGAATCAGCTTCCTCGAATTCGTTCTAGCTCTTGTCCAAGTTGGTAGTCTCCAACTCGTCTTCTGTTTTTAGGCCATTCACCACATCGGACCACATTTGGGTCTTGGCCTTCTTCTGGTTGGCTCTGTCCTTCTTGACTTTGCCACTTCTGCCGCTTCCTCCGACTTGTTCGGATGTGCCGACTCCTTTGGTCAGCTCGGCTTTCTTTATTTGCTTATCTCCCCCCTTGGTTCTTTCTTCCTCTCCGGCTCCTTGTCCGGTGCCATCCGTTCTCGTTCCTGTTCTCCCCCTCAAGTGCGGCACATCGAGATGCAGAATGCCGAGCATCTCCGACAAATGCTCCAACTTGTCTGATCCAAGTGGCTTGGTGAAGATGTCGGCAATCTGCCGATCCATGTGAACATACCAAAGTTCAACTTCACCGCTCAAAACCCGCTCACGCACAAAGTGATAGTGCACTTCTATGTGCTTTGTCCGAGCATGGGACATTGGGCCCTTGGCAAGCTATATGTTGCTCATGTTGTCGCAATAGATCAGGATCGGGGTCAGCACCTCGATCTGGAGGTCATGCAGCAGTTGTCGAAGCCAAATGGTTTCACAGGTGGCAATGGTAGTGCCCCGGTATTCAGCCTCAATGCTCAACAGGGCCACTGTTGGCTGCCTTTTTCTGCTCCACGCAACATCCACGCTACCAAGAGAAAACATGTAACCGGAGTTTGATCGGCAATCTGATGCATCACCAGCCCAGTCGGCATTGGTATATCCGACTAGCTTCCCAGCTAAACCGTGTCGGTATAACAGTCCCCTATCCTTCGTGCCGCTAACATACCGGAGTATCCGGTGTGCGCATTGAAGGTGCTCGACGGTCGGCTTCTACATGAACTGGTTGATCACCCCGACTGGGTAATTGATGTCGGGTCGAGTGATTGTCAAGTATATGAGGCTTCCGACAATTTGTTGGAACCGTTTCTCATCGCAGGCCGGGACGGAGTCGGGATGTAGCTCGAGGTTCCGGTCCACGGGTGTGGAGATCGGCCGGCATTCCGTCATGCCGAACTTGTACAACATATTCAGCACATAGTGTCTTTGTGAGAGCAATATGCCATCGGGGGTCCGGATCACCTCGATCCCAAGAAAATAATGAAGGTCCCCTAGGTCCTTCATTTCAAATGCGTTTGACAACTGGGAATTCACTCTATCGATTTCATCCCATCCGGGTCTGGTGATGACTAAATCATCAACATATAGTAGGATACAAACCGAACCGTCTGAACCATTCCGGATGAACAATGATGAGTCGAACTTTGAGGTCGCAAACCCCATCTTATGAAATTTGTGTGTGATCATCGCATTGCAAGCTCGGAGGCTTGCTTCAGACCGTAAAGTGACTTCTTGAGTCGGCATACAGTCGACTTGTTTATCTCTGATTGGAATCCAGGGGGTTGGATCATATGGACCCGTTCTTCAAGGTCACCTTGAAGAAATGCATTCTTCATGTCCATTTGGTGAAGATGCCATCCCCTTGCCGCAGCAACAACTACCACACAAACCATTGTCATCTTCGCTACCGGAGCGAAGGTCTCGTCGTAGTCAATTCCGTGGGTCTATGCATATCCCTTTGCCACCAACCAGGCCTTGTACCGGTTGACCGAACCATCGTCATTGTACTTCACCTTATATAACCATCTACAACCGATTGGTTTACATTGTTAGGAAGGGTCAACCAGGTCCCATGTGTCGTTGGCATCAAGTGCCCGCATTTCATCCTCCATAGCAGCACGCCAATTTGCGTCTTTTGTTGCTTCTGCATAGCTCTCTGGCTTGCACACTTCTGCCACCTTAGTCATGTACGCATAGTGATGCACCATGTACTCATTGTACTCATACCTCATGATGGTTTTCTTTTGACGGGTTGACTGGCGTAACTTTTCGTTACCCGGTTTGAGGCCCTTCTTGGCCGATTCAGACCTCCTTTCTTAAGATTTGCCTTCTTCTTTTCTAGGGTCAGATTCGTTCTGATCTGACCCTTCATTTCCGGTATCGTATTCTAGCATCTTCTTCTTCCCCTTCTCTTTGCGCGTGAATCGTCTCCTCAGTTCCTTGCGCGAGGAGAGCACGGCGGAATCTCCACTACTTGTTGGTTCTCCATCTGACTGGTCATCCCGACTCAGCCACTCATTCAGCCCACTTAGTCGGAATGAGATCAGACTCTTATCTAGAGTACCAAAGTCTTCATATTCTACCTAGACCTCTTCAGGCTCACCAGCCTCATCTTCAAGAATCGGGTTGGAGTCGATTGAGAGTAACATGATGCCGATTCATCAAACTCGACATCTCGGCTTACTCGGACCTGTTTAGTCTAGGGGTTATAACACTTATACCCCTTTTTCTCATGCGAGTAACGGACTAGGATGCACTTCTCTTACTTCGGATCCAGCCTCTTCTGCTTCTCATCTGGTACATGCACATATGTTATGCTACCGAAGATCTGAAGGTGCCTCAAATTCGGCTTCCAATCGAAATACAGCTCGTGTGCTGACACCTTGTCATCGATCCGGTTTTGGATGTAGACGACCGTATAGACTGCCTCAGCCCAGTAAAATTTGGGCATGCTCTTCTCCTCTAGCATTTCCCTTGCCACGTCGACAATCGAACGGTTCTTTCTTTCGGCCACACTGTTTTGTTTCGATGTATATCAACAGCTGAATTGTCTCTGAATTCCTTTTTGCTATAGATAACTATTGAATTGGCCGGAAAAGTATTCTTTTCCACCATCCGACCGCAGGCACTTTATCTTCCTCTCCGTTTGCCTTTTGACTAAGCTTTGAAGGTTCCGGAAACAATCGAAGACTTTGCTTCGTTTCTTGAAGAGGTAGATCCTCGTGTGTCGGCTGTAGTCGTCGACGAAGGAGACAAAATACTGACTCCCGCCAAGACTAACATTCTGTGTCGTTCCTAATACATCCGAAAGGATTAGGTCGAACTTGTTACGGCTCTGGTTTTGTTCGGTGGGGAATGGAAGCCGGTGTTGCTTCCCGAGTTGGCAGGCTTCACATATTTGGGCCTTCTAGTGACTAAACTTTGGCAATCCGAACACAACCTGTTTCGATTGTAGATCTTGAAGCCTCTAGTAGTTGACGTGGCCGATCCGCTTATGCCAAAGATCGATGTCCGATTCAATCTTCTATCCTTTGGCAAACATCGTTGTGCCAACGTCATTTGTGTTGAGGATGAACATCCTCCCTTCCTTGTGCCCTTGCACAATTACCTGACCTTCTTCCTCGATGAAGCACCCGAGGTGTGTAAACCGCACTTGCATTCCCTGGTCGATTATTTTGATAGTCGGAACGTGTAATACGTTCATCAACTTTTCCTTTTGTCCTACATGGCTTAAAGGGACTTCTCCGACATGCACAATTGGGTGAGGGGTGTCATCTCCGGTTTCGACGATTCCCGGTTGTTCCGGTTTCTCCAGAAACAAGAACCAGTCTTCGTGGCTCGTCATGTGGTTTGCCGCTCCGGAATCAACATACCATACTTCCTCCGATCCAGAAATGGTCTTCTTCATCGAGTTCGCCTTGTGCTTCATCACGAAGGCTGGCCCTTTTCTGATCTTCCCAGTTCTAGATCCTTCTGATCCTTCTGCAAGTGTGAGCTTTCCCAGTCCGACCTTGCCGGATTCGGATTTATCCGAATCGGTGCACTTCTTCCAACACTCACTTTCTTTGTGGCCTTCCTTGTCATAGTACCAACACTGGCTTGACGATCTTTCCATGCCGGTTTCTGGCACTGGCTTGACTCCCCCTGCTTGTGGAGGGTCCAAAACACCTGTCGGCATCGTCTCTGTGCCTTCGGTTCTGTTCTTGTCAGCCGCCTCCGTGTACAACATCCAATTGTCCGATGGAGTGGTCCTCGACCCACTCCCATGGTTTTCTTCAACCATCAACATTGATTGTAAGTCGAAGAAGGATGGTGGTTTCTCGCGGGTGAAAATTGCCATCCGGATTGGCCCGTACCGTTGTGCTAGACCACCGAGACAGATCTAGACCATCTCGTCTTCGTCCACCCTCACATTGATGGGCCCGAGATCGTCACAAATCTCCTTTATCTTAGTGGTGTAGTCTGCAACCGACATATCTCTTTGCCGGATGTTGTTCAGCTCCTGTCGGAGCTGCAAGTTACGGGATGTGGTACTCGCAGCGAAAATCTTCCGAAGATTTTACTAGGCCTTCTTCGGCAATTTTGCATCCTTGATGTAGCCAAGCATCTGATCATGCACACCGGACACGAGGTAGCACAATACTCGGCTCGCTCCTTGCTCCCATGCCGGGAAGTCTTTGTGTGCCCGCCCCAGTGCTACCTCGTTGGTTCCTTCCATATAGCTCCAATATCCATGCCCCAGCAGGTACTGGTGTATTTTATATGAACAGGATGCATAGTTGCTTTGGTCGAGTTTTTCTATCGGAAGTGAACTTGCCATTCCTCTGTCCATCTTAGGTTCTCTTCTGTTCTTCACCGGGTGTTAGGGTTTGTCTTCACTACTCGCTTGTCGGCTGCAGAGGTTCTCAACTTTCGTGCTCTGATACCATGTGAAAGTTAGCACGCGGAAGAGTATGCTAAACTAGCTCTGCCGGATAGTAACAATAAAGAGAAGAGGGTTTAATAGAAGCTTAACACAGAGAATAAGCATACACAGGAGAGACAGAGAGAGAGAGCATAACATAAAACTCTATTCTAAAATAATAATCCTCTGTGTACATAGAATATGCTCAGAGAGCACATTTATACAAGTCCATAAAGGACTGACAGAAGTACTGATAGGTACTTCAATGCTCATACGAGCAACTGTCACTGACTCCCAAAAATATGCATGCCTACTAGGCTGGATCCATAGGCCTCTAACGGCCTACTGGTTTCAATCTGATCCAGCTCCGGGTTCCGAATATCATCCGGACACTGATCCGGTTCTCCGTTCCGGATATCGATATGGCTCTAGCTTATTCAACTGATCCGGATCCGGTTCAGCTTGCTCACTCAACAATGCTCTTCTTCCAACACTTGCTCTCCTCGTGGCCTTTCTTGCCCCAATACTAGCAGTCCGTTGCGGGCTTTCTTTGTAGGTTCCCAACGCTGGCTTGTCTCCCCCTGCTTTCAGAGGGTTTGAAACGATTGTCGGCATTCCGATTTGTTGGGAGACAGGTCCCTCCGGATGGGAAGGGAGAAGAACAGTGCCGATGAACAATCTCGGCCGAGGCCGAAACCGGATGAGTAGTACCCGGCTACGGAGAGTCGGATGGTGCAGACCCGGTATGAACCGGATGAGTAGTACCCGGCTACGGAGAGCCGGATGGTGCTGACCCGATATGAACTGGATGAGGAGTACCCGGCTACGGAGAGCCGGATGGTGCAGACCCGGTATGAACCGGATGAAGAGACATATTCGTAAATATGTTTCTGAGAGTCCATCGAGGCTATATTTGTAAATAGCCGAAAAGTCATATTAGTATAAATATGACTTAGGGCAAACTTTTAATTGTGGGTTGTTGTTGTCATTCCTGTTTTGCACGAGATTTGAGCGTGTAACAGTGTACAGAGAGAGAGAGAGAGAGAGAAAGAGGTCGTTGCCTCTATTGTAACCGCAGCCTGTGGCGAAGATCTGTGAGCACGAAGTCGTTGCCTCAGTGAACTCACTATTGTACATTCTTACATAGTGACAGTTTGCAACCTGTGGGTTGCCGTGGTTTTTTTTCCCTAGTTTGGGGTTTTCCACGTAAACCTCCTGTGTATCTTCCTCTTCTTTGTGTCGTGTTTTATTTCCCATTTTCTGTGTATCATTCTAAGCTCGATTGTGGCCGAGCGTTGTGCATTAGGAACGACCAGTTCCCGTCACGATTATGCCTTCAATTTTGCTCCTGTCGGCCACCTCCATTGCATGCCAATCCGCCTCGTCAACCACGACCACAGGGCCTATCTTCCTCCGTGTACAACATCTTGTTGTCGGTGTGAATACTCGTTGACGCACCCTCTTGGTTCTCTTCAACGAGTAGCATCAACTGCAACTCAAAGAATGACGACATATTCTCTCTCCTGTAGATGGCCATTCGGAATGATCCGAACTTACATGCCAGCCCCCCTAGACAGACCTGCACCATTTCATCGTCCTCGACGGTCACGTTGATGGAGGTGAGGAAGTCGTAGATGTCGTTGATTCGGGTTGTATAATCAGCCACAAACAAGTCTTTCCATTAGACATTGCTGAGCTCTTGCCGGAGCTACAACTTCCTGGCCATTGTGCTTGCCGCAAAAACCTTCTTCAGGTTTGTCCAATCATCTTTGGGCGTCTTCGCATCCTGAATGTAGCCGAGTAGCTGATCACCAACGCTAGACGCGAAGCAGTACATTACTCTCCTTGGCGCTTGCTCCCAGGCTGGTAAATCCCTATGCGTTGTGTCCGGCATTGCATCATTCGCTCCTTCGACAAAACTCCCGTAACCGTGTCCAAGCAGGTATTGGTGTATCTTGTATTACAAAGATGTGTAGTTGCTTTTGTCGAGCTTCTCTGTCGGAAGGAGCATCCCATACCTCTATCCATTTCTCTTCTAATTTCAAAAAATAAAGAAAACTGTTGGGAAATTGGTCCCTTCGGATGGGATCCGGTTATGAATGGAGAGAACTCGGTGAGAACCAGAAGAGATCCGAAAACTAGATCGGTGGACTCGGTGAGAACCGGAAGAGAAGACATATTTGTACATATGTTTTGAGTAACCTATTGAGGCTATATTTGTAAATAGCCCTAAGTATGAATATGACTTAGGGCAATCACTTTATGTGTGTGAGAGAGTGTTGTAGTCATATTGTTGTTGAGATAACTGTTGTATAGAGAGAGAGAGAGAGAGATACAGAGCGATACTCTGTTGTAACCACCGTTTGGCAAGGATACAAAGCTCGAGGTCGTTGCCTCCGAGTCTCTATTTTCTACCTTTCCTATATAGTGATGGTTTGGAGTCTGTGGGCTCCCGTGGTTTGTCCCTGTTAGGGTTTTTCCCACGTAAACACTATGTGTATACTTTATCGTTCTTTGTGTGTGTAAGTGCGTGCACTCCCTTCTTTTCATTTCTGTGTTTTGATTTCCATCCAAGTGATTCAAGACTCGGTTGTGGTCAAGCAATATTCCGCTATTTTCTTCACATACTGGTATCAGAGCGCAACAACACAGGAAATGGAAGAATTGTTCGGCGGCATTTTCAAGCTCACCGGCTCCAACTACTCGGTGTGGAAGTCGAAGATGAGGGATATGCTAGTAGTTAAAGATCTTTGGTTGCCAGTTCAGTTCGGGGACAAGAGATCGGATAAGATCTACGCCATAGTGTGGGAGGTGATGCACATGAAGACGACGGCATACATCCGGTGCTTCATCAACATGAGCGTGTACAACAACTTCAATGAAGAAAGTAAGGCTCATGAACTATGGGAGAAGATCGACATTATGTTCTAGAACAAGAATGGTGTTAATCAGGTTTCAGTGTTCCAGAAGCTAGTGAGGCTCCGGTACCAAGACAACTCTAGTATGGTGGAGCACATGAATTCCTTCTAGGGACTGATCCACCAGGCAACCTCGTTGGAAGTACCTCTTGCTGATTAGGTACTCGCATTACTCCTGCTCGGTTCCCTCCCGGATAGTTGGGAGAGGCTAGTTGTTACGTTGGGCAACGCCAGGCCGGAAGGAAAGCAGTTGTCCCTAGCAAGGGTAAAATCAAGCTTGCTAGATGAAGAGGCTCTCCAGAAGAACCGGGAGTCTGGAACAGATCCGAAGGCCTTGGTCACGGAAGATGACCACAACCGGGGAAGAGGGCGGTATCAGAATCCCCAAAAGCGGGACAAATCGGGGACGAGGTCGAAGTCAAGGGAGAAGCCTACTTGCTTTTACTGTGGGAAGTCGTGGCATTTCCAGAAGAATTGTCGGCATTTCTGGAAAGAGAAAGAAACCGGCATCACTGATTCGAAGAAGAGTTCAAACTGAAACGGTTCGGACCGGAGAGGCCTAGATCGGAAAGGAACGTTGGCGATCGCGACAAGTGAAGAAGAATTGATGCTCATTACCGAGGAAAATGAGTTAAACCTTGTCGGCGATGAGACAACGTGGGTTGTCGATTCCAGAGCGTCGTTCCATCTGACACCGGACCGGAAATGCTTCACATCCGACATAGCCGGTGATCATGGTTGTGTTCGAATGGGGAATGAAGGAACATGCCCAATTATCGGCATAGGAGATGTGTTGTTGATGACATCAACTGGATGCAAGTTGTTGTTGAAGGATGTCCGACACGTTCCAGAGGTTCGATTGAACCTGATATTAGCCGGTCGGCTAGATGATGAAGGCTACATGGGTAGCATCCGGAACGAAGTCATGAAGTTCAGCAAAGGGAGCCTAATAGTGGCTCGAGCCCGGAAGGTCAACACACTATACTTGATGCATGCCCAGATATGCTGGGAAGAAGTGAACATAGCATCTGACATTGTCGGTGAGCTATGGCACAAGAGATTGTGTCATATGAGCTAGAAGGGGATGAAGAGACTTGCCGAAGACAATCTCATTCCGGTAAAGGACATGCAACTTGAGAAGTGCACTGATTGCTTGGCCGGCAATCAAAACCGAACCTGCTTCCAGTCAAGACCACCGATCAGACGGAATGCACCACTGGAGCTGGTGCATACCGATGTGTGTCAAGTGGACATGAAGTCACATGCCGGATCCCAGTACTTCGTGACATTCATAGATGATCACAGCCGGAAGTTGTGCGCCTCATCGTTGAAGATGAAGGATCAAATGCTATCCGTCTTCAAGGAACTCCAGGCGAGAGTGGAAAGAGAAACCGGCTGGAAGCTGAAGGTGGTTCGAGCAGATAACGAAGGAGAATAGTGAGGGCAGTTCGAGGAGTATTGCCGGTCGAAGGGAATCCTGCTCGAATTTACCATGCCAAAGATGCCGAAACTAAACAGGTTGGCCGAAAGGATGAACCGGACCATAATGGAGAGAATCTGGAGCATGCTCACACATGCCAAGTTACCCAAGACGTTTTGAGCAAGGGCGTTGACAACAACGACCTATGTGATAAACAGATCACCCTCGTACCCTTGGAAGGAGACTCACCTCAGGAAGTATGGACCGGTAAGGACATATCCTATCGGCATCTAAAGGCGTTCGGATGTCTCACTTACATGCATGTGGCGAAGGACAAGAGAGCAAAGTTGGATCCGAAGTCCCGACATGCATATTCCTTGGATACGGTGATGATGAGTTCGGTTACCGGGTGTGGGATATGGTCGACAAGAAGGTGTTTTAGAGTCGGGACATAGTCTTAATGGAAGACAGGACCATTGTCGACTGGAAGTCGGAGAAGAAGGTGATGAACTCCAGATCATCCAATTAAAAAAGGCTTGAGGACACAAGGACTTACCCGGTTGAAAACCGGATGTTAGCCGGTAACTGGATGACACTCGACGAACTGGCCGGATACGAACAAGAAACTGAACCGACCGAAGAAGAAGAAGACATCGGAACTAGACAAGATCCAGAATCAGATTCGGATGAGGAACAAATGGAGGAAGCGGTGGTCAGAAACTAGGGATGGAGATATCCTCTCCGAGAGAGAAGAGCCCCACAGAGATTTCCAGATGCAGAGCATGTGTTGCTAACCGATGAGGGGGAGCTGGAAAGCTTTGAAGAAGCAAAGAGAGACGCCCATAGCCACAAGTGGTTGAGTGCCATGCAGGACGAGATGGATTCCATGCATGAGAACCACACTTATGAACTGACGGAGTTTCCGAAAGGGAAGAGAGCACTCCAGAACAAGTGGGTGTACAAGCTGAAACCAGGAGACGTCGGAAATCCACCAAGGTACAAAGCCCGGATCGTGGTGAAGAGCTTGCAACTGAAGAAAGGAGTGGACTTCGATGAGATCTTTGCCCTTGTAGTAAAAAGGGCATCCATCCGAACGGTATTGAGAATAGTGGCAAGCATGGACCTCAAGGCAGAGCAGCTGGACGTGAAGACGACAATCCTACATGGCGACCTCGAAGAAGAGATCTACATGCATCAACCGGAAGGATTTGAGAAGAAAGGGAAGGAGCACCTGGTGTGCCAACTGAAGAAGAGCTTATACGGATTGAAGCAAGCCCCCCGGCAATGGTACCAGAAGTTCGACTCCTTCATGACCGATCAAGGGTACCACAAGACGTAGGCCGATCACTGCGTGTTTGTGAAGAAATTTGACAGAGGAGATTTCCTGATACTCCTCCTATATGTGGATGATATGATGATTGTCGAACGAGACCAAGGCAAGATTCGGATGCTGAAGAAGGCTCTGAACCGAACTTTCTATTGGGTCTAGCAAGACAGATATTGGGAATGCACATCATCTGGGACCAGTCAAAGAAGCTATTGTGGTTGTCATAGGAGAAGTACGTGACAAAGGTGCTTCAATGGTTCAACATGTGGGAGGCGAAACCGGTCAGATCGACACTTCCGGAAAATTGCAAGCTATCCGGAAAACAAAGCCCAAGGATAAAGGTGGATAAGACAAATATGATGAAGATTCCATATGCCTCTGCTGTCTAAAGTTTGATGTATGCAATGGTATGTACCCGGCCGGATATCGGATATGCAGTGGGAGTGGTAAGCCGGTTCATGAGCAATCCCAAAAGAGAGCATTGTAACGCGGTCAAGTGGATACACCGGTATTTAAAAGGCACCTCGAGTATGTGCCTCCAGTTCGGCTCCGGTAATCCCCAACTTGACGGATTCACAGATTCGGATATGTCGGCTGATGCGGATACCGGCTGGTCTACATCCGGATATGTCATGACTTATGTAGGGGGAGTTGTTTCGTGGCAGTCGAGGCTACAGAAGAAGGTTGCGTTGTCAACCACGGAGGCGGAGTACATGGCAGTTGTAGAAGCCGGCAAGGAGATAATTTGGATGAAGGACTTCATCAGAGAGATAGGGATCCAACATGAGGAATACCAGCTCTACTGCGATAGTCATAGTGCCATCCACCTTGCAAAGAACGAGGCCTACCACTCTTGGATGAAACATATCCAGTGGAGGTACCACTTGATCCGGGAGAGAGTAGAAGATCAAGAGTTCATGCTGACGAAAATCCACACGGAGGAGAACAGGTCAGATATGTTGACCAAGGTGTTGACAACCGACAAGCTAAACGCGTGTCGAAAGCGGATCAGGCTGGTGAGACATCCCATGCCAAGTGCAAAGGGGGAGATTGTTGGGAAATCGGTCCCTCCGGATGGGATCAGTTATGAATGAAGAGGACCCGGTGAGAACCGGAAGAGAAGACATATTTGTACATATGTTTTGAGTAAGCCTATTGAGGCTATATTTGTAAATAGCCCTAAGTTCATATAAGTATAAATATGAATTAGGGCAATCACTTTACGTGTGTGAAAGAGTGTTGTAGTCATATTGTTGTTGACATAACTGTTGTATAGAGAGAGAGAGAGAGAGAGAGATAGTTTGTTGTAACTGCCGATTGGCGAAGATATAAACCTCGAGGTCGTTGCCTCCGAGTCTCTGTTTTGTACCTTTCCTACATAGTGATAGTTCGGAGTCTATGGGCTCCCGTGGGTTTTCCCTATTAGGGTTTTTTCCACATAAACACTCTGTGTATACTCTATCATTCTTTGTGTGTGTAAGTGCGCTCACTCCCTACTTCCCATTTCTGTGTTTTGATTTCCATCCAAGTGATTCAAGACTCGGCTGTGGTCGAGCAATATTCCACTATTTTCTTCACAAAAACTTCCTTGGCTCTGTGTTTGAATGTTCTTGTTAACAGAAGAGGATGCTCTAACCCTCACGTTCTGCTAGCATGCAAAGATTACGACGTCTAAGCTAAACACAAACCACAACTGGCTTAGTCGGATACCAATGGAAAACGCAGAGAATGGAATACACATAGTAGGTGAGAGATAGACAGACAAACAACAAAAATTTGATTTCAAAACAATACGCTTTGTTCTGTACATCGAATGTGCTTAGAGAGCACCTTTATACAAGTCCTTAAAAGGACTGACACAAGTACTGTCAGTACTTGAATGCTCACAAAGGAGCTCCTACACTAACTCCCAAATTTATTCCTTCGCGGAATATCTTTCCAACAGCCTTCCAGCTCCCACTGATCTGGTCTACTAATCGGTTTCTATCCGATCTGGCTCCCAACTTCAGCCAATCCGCGCCTAACTGACCAGTCCAGTTCGGTCTAGTTCTCAGCTTCCTCAGTCGATCCAGCCCAAGTTGAGCTTGCTTGCTCAACAAGATTCAACATGCTCACAAAGAACCTACCTATGGATAGACTCAGAGTCTATCGACAGAAGACAAAACTAGCCGACTCTGGCCATAGGAGTGAAGGGGGAGTTTGTTAGGAATTTGTCCCTCCTATGGGAGAAGTTGACAGTCGAAGTCTATGGGAGAAGTCTACAGCCGAACAGAGACAATCCAAACATTGGATGGTCGAGCGGATCAACCAGCAAGTCGAGAGGGTGGTCGAATAGATTAGAGGAAATGGTAGTCGATTGTATCAAATGGATAATCTAAGTTGAAGACAAGGTTGACAAGATGGGCCGAGTGGATAGTCAACGAAGGAGTCAGCTAGTCAAATCGACCGAACTGTCGACTTGAGAGTCGGACAATTGAGTCAATCAATCAGCTAATTAATGACTATTATTATTATTATTGTCTAATAATAATAATGATAACATGTCCCTATCTATAAACAGGAAGAGCTAGGGCAAACTAGTGTGTATAGAAGATATCAAAGTGTTGCATAGAGCTTCTATACTAGGTGTATTAGAGGGGAGGAAGGGGCACGAGAGAGATCATTTGTGGCAGCACAATTCAACGGAACTTGCAAGGAACCCTAACTGGGTATTCTCTGAGTTAGTATAGAGTGGTAATCTGTTCTTTTCTCCCTGTACATCTGTTCACATAGTGGAATATATGTTCCCCATGGTTTTCGCCTATTTAGGGTATCCATGTAAAACTTGTGTAATGTGTATATCTTGTTGATTTGTTGTTTACTATTTCCACGTTGTACATTTCAATCTACTTTTCTCATAGATCTACGGTAGATCTATGTTCCCCATGGTTTTCGCCTGTTTAGGGTGTCCATGTAAAACTTGTGTAATTTGTATATCTTCTTGATTTGTTGTTTTCTATTTCCACGTTGTACATTTCAATCTACTTTTCTCATAGATCTACGGTCCATTTCTATCAGATGCAACAGATGATGACAATCCTTAGGCAATCTCATAAAACTCACAGTTAAAACTAAAAAATCATGTTGGGTCTCTCTCAAGGGATCAAAATCATGTTATCATTCCTGAAATTTAACCCATGCGCCTCGTATATCAACAAATTTCATAGCAAGTAATACCTGGATAGATGCCTCATCTTGAAACTCCACATAGTAATAGCCTCTTCCAAGGAACTGCACATCTTCAATACAACCAATTTCTGCCTGCAATCGAGCTTGTAGCAAGTGCCTCAACTCTTAGCGATTTGGCCGGAGACCTACGACTTGTATGATTAAAGAAAATTGTTGCAATCGGTGGATCTCTTATTTCATTTGTAAATCTTCTTGTCGTGATAACTAAAGCTCGACCATCAGCCCCACAATAGCAAACTTAGAAGAACATAGATCATGGCTGAGAGAACAACAACGGCCCAAGCAACTACGACAGTGGGATGTTCCCACGAATCGCGTCCCGATTTTCCTCGACTCAAATTAATCTAGATACAATGGCCATATGAAGTCTATGTGAGGGTATGTGTTTTATTTATAGTTGGATTAGTACCTTGTGTCATGAATAGTCCTAAAACATAGAGAGAATTAGTACTAGAGAAGGGAAGTACTATTAGTACTAAGAGGATGGACTGCGTAAGACTCACGAGAGAGAGATAGTGAAGGCGAGAGAGAGAGAGAGAGAGAGAGGATGATGATAACAGATGATATATTATGTGAAGAGTAAGTATAAAATAGTTATGAGGCTTAAGACTAGCGTTGAACCAATTTGGTTCGAAATAATGCCTTGTGCCTCTTTTTATAGTGTTCTCAAGAATACTCTTGAAGCTTCTAGAATGTTCCAGAGAAATCTAGAATATACAATAATTTTCTATAGTAAAACTTGAATGAAAATAATAGATAATGTAATGGTCAAGAGCTCGACCTATATAACATAAAGTTATGGGTTCGAGTCTTGCCATATCATGACACCTTAGGGTTCAGAACTTCAAGAATGCACAACTATGACAACAATAAAAGTGGTCCAGTACATTGTGGCAAGTGATGCACACAAGAAACCATTGTGGCTTTTTTTACTATTTGATCATCATGGGGGAGACAGGACATGATCCTATTCCTTTGAGTGATAATCAAAGTACAATTGCAGTACCTAGAATCGAATATGCCATTGAAGTTCCGTACCATGTCATTTCGAATTATATATTGAAAAAGTATTAGATTACTTTAAGCAAAGTCGATACAACTCAAAATGTGATTGATGCACTCAGTACTTTGTCTACCAATCATTGTAAGTTACAATTCATTAAGAGTAGATCAACAATAATAATGCTTGTAGTTGTAGGTCACTATTGTTGTAACGAGCCAACAATACTTGACCATCATTGATAATGGTAGATGACCGTTGAATGGACAAGCAATCCTAGAGGAAGACTCCTATTTAGGAACCTATATACCATTTTATGTAGATATATATGTTCATGTTCAAAACTCTTGGCTATTTATGGTATTTGGTAGGGGATTGTTGTAATTAGAGAGCATTATGGGAAAGACCAAGTGGGTTTGGTTGGTGTGAGGCCTCCTAGTTCATGTGTTTAAAAGCTAGAGAGTTAGGTCTTTGAGAAAAGGGTGAGAGATTCATTGTTTTTTATAACTTTGTATTAATATCTTGTTTATGCTAAATACCTCTTTAAGGTCTTCATTATATAAAGCTTAAGGATTGATAACTTGAATTGCAGGAGGTCTTCATTGTATAAAGGCCGAAATACTCAAACAAATGAGAAAGAAAGCACATGTATAAATAAGTGATTTATTTGTTTAATCATCATTGCAACGTAGAATGCTTTGCTATAGGAGTACAAATTGAGTCATTTCTCTATATCAAGGTGGAGATGTAATAATGTAAAGAATTATTAAGAAATCATGGTCGACTAACTTATAACAACATATAAAGGGCTCACATTCATTAGAATCTTTATTTCAACATCAACATGTGCCTTAAACGCATAGGCCCATTGCGTGAGATTTATATCTTCTCTTTATATTGCTCCAATAAAGAAAGTCTCTCCCTCCCTCCCTCCCTCCCTCCCTCTCTCTTTGTTTCAATTTTCTACTTCTCTTGGATCAATAGATTAAGTATCGTAATTTCTCATACCTTACATCTTGGATTCATGCATGATACAAAAAAGAAGTGTAGGAAACAAAAGAAAAGTAATACCAAATGTAGCCAAGTCTTAATGTAATTCTTACGAAGGCCCACAACAATAGAGAGATAATATGTATTACTTTTTATGCCAAATTATTATGGGCCCATCAAATAGATATGTTCATTTTGTATTAGTACCCTTTGTTGTTGATATGTATTGGAACCTAGGAGAAGGGGATACATTATTTAGTTGAAGATTGGAAGAGATAAGGACAAACCATTGGGAGGTAGGGTCATCATCTTTCCCGCAATCTATTCCATCATCTAAAACACAAATACATTTCCTCGTGGTCACTAAAGGAGGATTGCTCCCATCAAGACATAGCAACGCTCCACTGGCTGTGTTGTTGGATTGGGAATCGTCTTCGATATCCATATCATCCTTCATTATGTCATTCATATCAATGTTGTTGTGTCGAATCCTCGTTGCTAGCTGGAGCTTCGCAATGGACACCATGTCCCAAGCTCCATTCCTTTCGGTGCCAACAGTTTCGAACTTTGCCGGTTGTCCCTCCCCATCGGCTGCGATGCAAAGGTAGCTATTGACCACCTCAAGGCGGCCCTCTGTGGTGTGTTGCATGTGTGTAGTGTGATTAGGTGTGCATGGCCCGAGGACAACTGTATTGACAACACCTTTTTGCACACAAAGCCCCGTGCTAGGGTGAAACAATATGTGGTAATCTCGAGAAGATTGGCCCGACTTTGTCTTGTAACCTAGTATGCCCAAGGTTGGATAAAAAGGAGTAATGATGAGACACTTTCAAAGAATATGAATAACATATATATAATGGGAAGGTACTATTGTGGTAACATGTATAATGTGATGCATTGGATAGATTCATGTATATATACCTTTCCATGTTTGTTGCATGGCTTGTAGTTTCCCAAGGACGGTCATGTTCCTTGGGGCATTCCATTGGGCATTAAGGATGCCCATGTACTCTTCATCCCCTTCATTCCCATACCGTCTATAGTAGCTTCCTTGTAGAGCCCAATAGGACCAATCCAAGTCCAAACTAGCTATGAAAGCAAACAAGCAATTGATGTATCTATTGCTAGCTTTATTACCTCCCCTTTGGTCAACGCCAAACTCACTTATGAAGAGAGGGGCAACGAAGGAAGAAGACGTATTTGATGAGGGCGAGAGCGAGGACAGGGAGGGGGAGGAAGCCACCATGAAAGCACCGGAGGCGGTGATAGTAGAGGTGGTAATGGCACAAACTTGGTTGAGATTACCTTGGGCGAAGTTAACCCCATAAGAGGAGGCATACCAATGCATCTCATAGACAAGCTTGTGCTGGGCGGTGCTAACATTAATGTACAGGAGGTGGTCTTCAGAGAATGAAGACAGGAAATGGAGGTCTGTATCATTATTGAGGCCAGCGATGAAGATGAGAAGATTAGGGTTAGCTGTGGAGACGACGCTGGCACCCATGGTCATGAATCGGTGCCAATCAGAAGGGTTCTGTTTAGGTCCCCGTAGCTCATTCCTAAGGCTTATACCGGCAAGATTGGGGACGTGAAGAGCCATGGCTCTGAGACCATCCAGCCATTCCTGGACGGCGAATCCAGGGTCACCCCAGAAGCCCTCCACATCGTTCTTGGCGCAGCACCACTGGCCTTGGCTCACGTGGTTGTCCGCGATGACGTACAGGCCCGCACGTGCCATGGACGCCACCGCCGCCTTGAAGGCATCGGGCAACGTGAGGTTCACAAGCGCTGGGTTGTGGATGTGTATCCCCCGCAGCGCCCTGCTCAGATTCAGTGCCTTGAACCTCTGCGACACCGTCGTGTTCCACCCCGCGCTGCGCGTGAGCATGTGCGTCGCCCACGTCAGCCGCACGCAGTTGAACCCCATGCCTCTCGTGCCCAGCGCCAGCCTCGCCAGCGGCTGCCTGTCCAAACCCTCCGCCACCATCGCCTCCAGGTGAGCCGCCCAATTCACGCACGCCAACTTCACGCGCGCCCCGTCCGACTCCCGTACCACCCATCTCGACGACTCCACCGACAAGTATCGCGTGTCCACGTGCCCACATTGCCCTACTACACCCATGCAAACAATCACCACCACCACAACATAGCACCACCAATATGCCCAACTTCTAAATTCCATTATCCTCCTCCTCCTCCTCCTCTCACACCATTGTTTGCTCATGCTCCCACATAGTTTATAAATTTGGGCCCCTCTTACTTTACTTTGTGGACTTCATTCAATCATTGATTTTATTATGTTGTTGTCTCCACACTTTATCATTCATTGTGAGCGTGTGTTCTTTTGGGGGATAAGTCCACACACACACACACACACATGGAAGGAAGGAAGTTACGTAGGGTCATCATCGTGATGCTCCTTTTTGTTCGAAGCATTGAAAAGCGGATGTACTGTATATGCGTAGAAGCGGTTGATAACGTGCTTTTTCGGTGGTGGTTGCTTGGTCGGTTCCATCCCACTTGACTTGGGGTCTTTCTAAAGTTTATGTGGATGCGTGTAGGCTCAATTTCACTTTGCAAACTTGTACTCTCTCTCTCTCTCTTCTTACTTTGAAGCCACTCACGAGGCATTTTCTTTTAAAGTTACTACACATTTAGGCATCACATTCTTTGTCCTCAAGGCACACCGCCACCAGCAACAAGAATGAGCTTAGGAGACGAGGTAGACAACGCAGCTTTGTTTGCGTTAAGATTTCTAGTAACTTGGCTCTAAATAAGTATAAATAATCATTTAATTTGAATTACTCCATTGTTTTTATCCTCCAATAGCTTCAATTTTGTTTTCTTGTCTTTTCTTTTTATGTCATTCACATTATTGGTTTTTTTTTTTCTCCCAAAAACATTCACATTATTGTTCATTACTCGTTTTATTTGTTTGCTGATTTGCTTAGTTGATGTGGCTAATAGAAATAAAAGAGGCACCAAAATATTTTAGTTTATGTCTCTAATACAAATAAGAGAGGCACAAGAATAGAAATAGAAAGGGCACACAAAAAATAGAGAAATCTGGGAAGGAAATGGGATGAAACGAACACACATCTCAAACTTTTAGAGTTTCTAGGAGATAGTTAAAGAAGTATATGTTGCATGCATGTAGATCAAAACGAGGTTGGATTAGGATAAATACTTACATTGTAACAATTGTTGTGGTGAAACTTGTAACATTTATGGTGGTCAAACTATTATTATATTCTAACATAGCCCACACAATTTACATGCTAACTTAATTTATATTTGTATTTGCATTAAGGAGACATTATTTCTTTTTTGTGGATATACAAACATATATGTTGCCAATTGTTTAAGTGCTTGCTTGCCTTTGGACAACCAAGTCATCTACAATTTCCACCAAAAAAACTTTGACAAATATACAACTCACACGTTTGCATGATTCCATGGTTTTCTTTTACCCAAGAGATCCATGAAAGTAGAATACTTCATTGAAAGAAAGTGGCTTTAATGGATCTGTTTTTAACGACACAAGGATTCAAAACAATAGCTAGAAACTTGTGCTACCAAATAGTAGTGCTACAAAATACAATGAGTGATAGATGAGAATTGATGAAATATAGGATATATTATTTATAGAAGCTAGGAGACAAGCCATGTCACCCTTATGGAAAGTAGGAGACAAGTAACATATGTTTCACACCGATTGAAATGATTTAACACTTGAATGGATTGAAACATTTTTATGGCATGTAAAACACGCTTGAAAATTAATTTTACATGTCACATTCTTTTTTAATTCTAGTTACTGTGTCGTTTTCCCTAGGTTGGCCAAATGTTTCCCCATATAATTAGTGGTGACTAGATAGTTTTGAAGTTGTAGTTAAACTAGTGACAAGTAATCGTCATCCCCCTCCTAATGCCAAGTAATACAGTTCCTAAACAAAGCGTGTCATCGATTCATAATGCCAAATAGATATGTTGGATCACTTTAGAATACAAATGGTAGAAATCTTGCTTCCTCGAATTTGTCATGATGAACTATTCTTCAGGGATATCTAGAACTACCTTCGTAAAATCTGATTTATCTTGTCTTGAAATATCCATTTTCTCAATATATGACCCCTTCCTTAATTCATGTCAAGTTATTATCTCAACTTTTGCTTTAGAGTCAAGAGGACCGCTTTTCTTTTCTTTTCAAAGATTATCTTCAATAGTATTAAGGAAAAATCACCCGAAGGTTACAACTTGAGCTTGTCTGCCTAGAAGCTTACAACTTTTTATGTACAATGATGTACAGTAATCCTAAGACCAAAGATAGGACTTTGTAGAAGGTGTTGGAATTTATTGATGCACACTACCATGATTTACTGATATTCAAGAAAGGGTCCATGGAAGTCGATAGTGCCATTGAGGCCCTTGATTGACTCTGTAAACAGGGGCAACATTTTCCATATGTAAAGAAGAGGATCTCTATTATTTTATCCGTGACTAGCTATTCATCCATATACATGATAAACAAGATTAGGTTTCAATGTTTTTGTTGGTTATGTACTTGTGGGAATCCCCATTATCACATCTAATTCTCTTTAACCCCACAAATGAGTAAACATTATTTTACCATTGGAAAGAGAGTTTTCTCTTCTTCAATGGACAAACCATCTCCTCATTTAGTTTGGAAACCCAATAGGTTCTCGAGATGAACAAACGGTCTTTCAAGTATGGTTGGGTATTGGACAAGCTCAAGGCTGAGAGGGAGCGTGGGATCACCGTTGGATGTTGTTACTACAAGAGTCTGTTGAACGAGCAAGCTCAACTAGATCCCGGATCGACTGGATAAGAGAGAGCCGGATCATATCCGGATTTGTGTCCAGATGATATCCGGAACCAAGAGCCGGATCGGGATCAGGGAGATGGATCAGAGAGCCGGACCCACTTGTGTACTGGTAGGCCGTTTAAAGGTCTACGCTTGTAGACGGTAGTCATGGTCCTCGTAGTTAGTGTCAACTGCTTGTATGAGCATTGAAGTACACAGTACTTCTATCAGTCCATTGTGGATTTGTATAAAAAGTGCTCATTGAGCACATCCTATGTACAAAGTATTATTTTTTGAATATAGTTTTATGCTATTCTGCTCTCTCTGTCTCTCCCACTCTCTATTTGTGTCCTGTAAGGTTTCCATTAAACCTGTACTCTCTCTATTGCTATCTGGCTGAACCGGTTTGTCAAAGCCCTCTATTGCTATCCCGTTGAACCGTAGCGGACTACCTGAGCCACATCGAGAATGGAGAAGACGTTATAGGTGGTGACGACGATTTTTCGGACAACAGAATTGTTGTACGTTTTAGGGTTAGGGTTAAGGACGACGATGATGATGAATGATAACTATGATGATTGGTAATGAAGATAGACATGGTGATGGAGTGTATGATGGTGAGAGAGATCATATAGAGAAGCATTGCGGGGTGGGGGATGGTGCCTAGAATGGCTCCACCCCCCTCCCAAGGGGGTTCAACGTGAGAGAGGGAGAGAGAAGAGAAAAGGTGTCAAAGAGAGAGAGAGATTAGAGAGAAATGTTCATTCATGTTTCATTCATTCCCCATAAGGGGTTAAATAGTACAAGAGGGGGTAGATACATAGGGGTGTAAGCCCCATTGAGCATTCATATTGGACACTCACTCACACCTCCTCGTATCCCTCCACATGCACACATGTGTGCATGTGTTCACATACGTATAGACTCACAATTACATTTATGCCTCCTACACATACACAACAACATCATGATAACATTCGACCCTCTATCGTCACACTTGACTCTCCGTACATCTTGTACGGGGTAACACAATATGGCACGCCCGTGGGAAAGTGCCTTGGACGTCGATCCCACATGCCTTGATGATGATGATATTTCTTTGACCAGAACTTCCATCGGTCCTTTCAACGATTGACTCCCTCGATTAGAGTGCTTCACTCGAACATCTTTGTCGGTCAACGAATCTCCCGCGACACGAACCTTCTCGTTCTATCGGCTTACGAACTTTGGTAACATCATTCGGGTCGTTAAAAAGACGTTGTATGTATGTGTGTTCTTCTTTGTATCTTGTGAGTTGTGTGTGGATCACATCCATTTCTTTTAGGTAGATGAGTTTTCGAAATTGCCTCATTGCCCTTTGGTTATTAAAACTCTAATATATACCCTCGAACTTTTGAATTTGCAATGGGTACCCCCAAGGTTTTGAAATTTGTTGCCCTTGTCTTTGTTTTTTCCTTTCTCCTTTCTGTTTTGTCTTCCTCTCTTTCTTCATTTTTTCTCTTCTTCCTGTCTGTTGGTCCATTTGTGTCTCCTTCTCTTCTCTTTCTTCATTTCTACTTCTCTGTCTCTCCAGGTTGCTTCTTTGTCTGTCCGTGGTTTTTGGTGTCTTTCTCTTCTTCCATGACATCTTTTTCTTCCTTCACTGTTCTTCTTCTTCCTTGCATTTCTCTTCTCTCTTCTTCTTATTTTTTGCATGTCTACCTCTTTCTTCTCTGTGTTGTCCTTGTTTTGGTTGTCGTGGTTGGTCGTCTGTCCAGCCCGTTTGGCCACTCCGGCCACTGTTCGGCAATTACGGCCGCTTCGGCAGTTCCTCGGCCACTCTTTGGTTGCTCGTCCATCTCCATCTCTTGCCGTGGCCATCTCCGACCACTGATGCCGTCCTTGTCTAGCCACTACGACTGCTCTTAGGTCACTCTCCGGTCTCTCCTCCGTCTCTGTCGGTGTTCGGTTGTCGTCCTCCTCTTTTGACCGTGCGTTCGGTCCGTCGTCCCAGCCGTCTCGTCCATTGTTCGACAATTGGTGTGGCCGCGCCCTTTCGGCCTCACCGGCCTTTTCCATCATTGTCTTGGCCGCTGTCCGGCTGCCTCTGTTGCGGACTCCATCACCGTCTCTGTCGGTTCCCGTCCGTTTGAGTTTTCCTCTGTGTCTCCGGCTACATTGCTATCTCTGTACGGCCATAGTCCAGTGTTGCTGCTTTTTGGCCGCTCGTCCGTCGCCTTGTCCGGCGTGTCCGTCCGTTCCGGTCATCCTCTCGTCGTCTGTCCGGTCGTCAGTTGTCTGGTCCGACCGCCTCCGTTCTGGCGTTGTTCGGCTGTGTCTTTTCGGCCGCCTCTACAACTTTTTGATCATCCTTGCTATTCTGTCCGTCGCCTTGTCGCCGTCTATTCGGCCCGATCATTGTTCGTCTGTGTCTTTTTGGTTGTCTCTCACACCACGCTTTCTGGCACATGCACTATGTCATTAACTGCACATTTGCACATTCTCGTTTCCATTCTCGCACACTCACGTAACGTCCTATTCCATGACTTCCTCTCAACATTGTCATCGTTTTCGTACATCTTTGGCACCATTTCTTGGACATTTACACAAAAACAGACCAAACAAAACATACGCATATAGAGATTAATTCGCTATAGAATTATGCGGCAGTTAATCTTCCATTTTGGACTTCTTTCGCACATTGTTGTCGCCTTTTGCACAGCATCATCGATTCCAATTTTATTTTTTATTTTTTATTTTTTGCACGTCTTCATTGCTTCTCCCACATCGTCGTTGCCATTTGGTGCATGTCATCATCATTTCTTGCTCGTCTCTCCCATATCATCGTCACTATGCCTCGAATCGCCGCGTATTATTGTTTGACTCCGTCCCCAAAGGGGGGTCGCCTTCGTGGTCGCCATAAACTGTGTTAACTCTTAGGGCCGGACAATGGCCTAACATAGGGTGTCTACGGAAGACACTTCACCAAAGGGGTGTTACGGCAACAGGATTAGAATCAACGATTAATCCGACTTAATTAGGCTACTTAGTAAGATCATCCTTAATAATCACACGCGTAAGATATAACAATGAATGCAGAACGGCAATTAACACAGAGAGATAAAAAACAATAAGCTTTATTAATTAACCGCTTCTTGTTACATTGTATCCGGGCCTTTAAATAGGTTTCCGGTCTGTAGTACAAAACGGTGCCATCCGCACCTGTTCGGGATCGGTCCGGATCCAGAACGGCATACCGATTCCGGTCCGTCCGTCCACACTACTAATAGCTTACATACAACCATTCCTAATAATTAAATAACTCCTTCGTTTCACACTCTGGACTCCTTTGCCGGCCGGTAACAAGAATATTACGAATTTCGACGACAGAGGTCGAAGCAGAAATGGTGACGCTAGAAGACAAATGGGCGAAGAAATGAGTCATTTCTTGACCACCGGATTGCCTCCCCCGCGGATGAGGATGAACCAAATGAAGCGTCTGGACATTCGCAACCGAAATTTGTGTCCGAAGTGACGAGAAGGTGATGATACTTTGGGAGGCACACTATGGGATAGCCGGAAGACATTACACTAGGGACACAACGGCTCGAAAAGTCTAGCATAGTGGCCTCTAGTGGCCGACTACACATAAGAACATGCAAACATACTATTAGTGGTGTGATCTCTGCCAGCGGATGGCTAGCCATCAAAGCGTGCCCGCATGCCGCACCAACCAGTGCAGCCTTTGGAACCTTTCCAGAAGTGGGGCCTGGATTTTGTCGGCCCTTTCACTCCAGTGGCGCCCCGTACTAGGAATCGATACATCCTCGTGGCCATGGATTATTGTACGAAATGGGTGGAAGCGAAGGCACTTACTACCCCTAGGCAAACGGACTAGCGGAATCAATGACCAAAACTTTACAAAACATTCTAAAGCAAATCGTCAACGAGAATCAGACAGACTGGAATACAAAGCTGCAAAGCATTGTCAAGGAATTACTCGTGTGTTAGCAAAATGAAGCGGGACCACCGGGGTCCTGGACCGGAGGGATTCGAAGTTTGTACTAGCTTTAGCGAGAAAGTATTTAACATAGATAGAGAGAGATTGAGCGACAAAGATAATTCTAAGACAGATTGAGACAGAGAGAGAGATTAAACCCTTGACTTCAATTTTGAGAAACAAGATACATAACGAATAAGATAACTACATATTATTATTATTTTTTGATTCAGTACATAGCTTGCTTGATTAATTGATTGATGATCCTTTTCTTTTTCCTCCACTCTTTTATAGATGCCCCCATGCAGATGATGCATGTAAGGGTGCAAGACATGCATACAATGCATGTAATGCATGCGATGCATGTTTGCCATGTGGCGGTCATGCATTACATGTGATGCATGATAAACATGTCATTCATTCAAGCTCTCATGTATGAGAATTTACATATGAAAAATCATAATGATGAAAATACAACTTTTTAAGAAATGACTTGGCTTTGTGGTAAGTCAATTGTTTTATGTAAGATTGTCTCTACTTGTGGGAGAGTTAGCTGGCCGAAATCAGTCAAAAAGTTGAAACAAGAGTCGGTTGGCCGAAATCGATCAGAAAGTTGAAACAAGAGTCAGTTGGCCAAAATCGGTCAGAAAGCTGAAATAACAGTTGGTTGGCCGAAATCGACCGAAAAAGGTGAAACAAGAGTTGGTTGGCCGAAATCGGTCAGAAAGCCGAAACAAAAGTTGGTTGGCCGAAATTGACTGAAAAGCTGAAACGGGTTTAGGTCAAACAAATATACACATATACATATACACATAGTCATATGTATATGTAAGATAAGTTGGTATATATATAGAGAGAGTCCTATTAGCTGCATATATATGTGGGATAACTCACTAAGAAAAAACAGTGAGAGAAGCGTGAAAGTGAACCCTTCTCGGTTGTTGTTCTTTCATGCAATATGGCGGATTTCTGGGTTCAAAGACTTGATATAGGCGATCCACCTTAGCATAGCCAAATCTGTTGTCGCACACCCTGAGATCATCCCAAGGATTGGGAGACAATCTGTCTCAATTATCACTTCCGACCCCCAATCAGGTAGTCTTTGTCTACCTTCACCGTAGACACAATACCCCAAAGTTCCCGCTTGACTTGGGCATATCCTTGTTGTTGTTCGTTGAGGACCTTTGCTCCGAACCAGATGGCATACCGCGAACTATCTTCTCCTTCTTGGTTGATGACCCACATAAATCGGCTTTCCTTCAATATAGTCGGCCTTTCTTACCGCTAGAGCTTCAAGAAGTAGTTTGTTCAGTCTTCGCATCGCGTTTGTATGCTCCTCTCGCCATTCAAACTTCTTTCTTTTCTTTAACAATCCATATAATGGCTTGAGGACATGAGCGTAGTGCGGAATCGAGATATGATAAAAGGCACATGCTCCCAAGAATCTTTGCACCTCTATCTGGGATATACATTCTTCTCACATCTCTTGAATAACATTCACCTTCTCAGGAGAGGGTTTCCGTCCATATGGTCTACAAAGATGTCCCACTATTAGGACCTCGTGTTGGCCGAATGCCGACTTTTCTCCAGAAAATGTGAGCCCGACTCCTTCTAGTCTTTGTAGCACTCTCTCACAGTCTTCAATATGGTTCAAAACAAATCTTTGACATCCATCTTGATCTAAAAACTCGTCCTTTTTTTATTCAAGGTACCATTTTATAGGGATATCATCGATTAAAGGCATCGTAATATCTGGGATGCAATCTCTTAGTACTTTGTTCATGGAATTTACCATGTGTGCTACAGAGTTGGTTGCGCCTTGAGGTAGGGTGCACATCCGTACCAATCCAATCGGAGACCTCATTGTTGTGATGTCTCTATTTTCGACTGTTACTTGAAATTGATTGTAGCCTGAGTAGAGATCACAAATAGAATAAATGGACCTTCCCGCAAATGCTTGTGCGAAATCATCGATACTTGGACCGATCCCGGCATTGTGGATCGTCACTTTATTCACTGGTTGAAGATCTTGTATGAACCTTAAGGTTCCTTTCTTCTTTGGTACCGTGAACCACCTATTCGAGTAAGGAGCATTTGACGGCTCTAGAATTCCCATCTCGACCTTCTCTTTTAAGAGCTTGATTAATTTCAGAATGTGTGCTCTTGGGACTGGTATCGGTTTCAGGTTCCATGGCACATGTGGTATTGTGAATATCACCATTGGTTCTATTATCTTTTGATTGGCGCATCCAATTTCATTCAAATAGAAAGCAAATGCTTTCCCATGTCTTTCCATCATTTCCCGAAATGCGACTTCCTCTTCTGGCAAGAGAAATTCATCTTTCCCGACACAAAGCTTTTTTCTTGTCTCTTTAGTTAAGGCATGTTCGATTTCTCTCGGATCCATCCCGTAAGCTTAGATCCCGTGCAACTTCCTTCATTCTTTGCTAGCTATCCTCAGGCAGCTGAATAACAAGTTTTACTTTCTTGTCCACCATCTTGTATTTCGTATTGAGTTCGACTTTCTTTGCCTGATACTTCCACTATATTCGTTGATGGTAACGCACATGTCAATGGAGTTTATCTGAATTGATCGTTGGCTACGAGGGCCCAAGTCCATGACATTCTCCATTTCGCCAATGGTGTCGTTAAATAAGGCTTCCTCTATTACCCATTCGATGCTTTCATCTCTTTCCATTATTTGTTCTTCTCTTAAGGTTTCCTCGAAGCTTTGCATTCGAGAAATCTTCTCTTCTTTATCAAACGTTTTGATTTTGCACACTCCATTAGGGGCTACGTACAACCCTCCTTTTGCAAATTCACAAACTTTTCTTTCTTCTTGGGGCATACGCTTGGACTATTCACGCCTTGCTCCCAAATAGCCCGCCCTAAAAATACGAAGCATCTTCCTCGAGACAATCCTGATTCCTTTTGTGGTTGGCACGTACAATCAATAATTGTACGACTGTCTTCCCATAAAGACTCCTTACTTGACCAAATGCTACACCATTGTCGAACACTTTGGTTTCCATCTGGGACGAAGTTATGTATGGTTGCCCAAGAATGATAGGATGGGATTCCAAATCTTGAACAAAAAAATGTTGGTCTATCTCGACGTCGCCAATCGTGATGGGAATATTAGGTCAGGCACCATACAGGTCTTCGGTAGCTCTCCTAGCCACACGGATCTTCCACCCATGATTCGTATTTATGGGTCATCTTCCCTTTTTGAAGACCTTAGTCGACATAAGGTTGATCTCGGACCCATGATCTATTAAAGCTACGACTATCTCTTTTCTTTCTCCCAACTTTACTGGCGTCTCTGTCATCGATCGCGCCCAATGAGGCCAAGTATAGTGGTTGTCCACCATATCTTCATCGATTTAGTCCCTTGCCATCGTTATGGCATTCACTTTTGATTTTAATGGCTTCTCTTCTTCCTTGTTGGACTATTGCCTTTTTCTCTTTATGAGGTCCACAATCGTATCATGGAATTCCTTCTTCGTAATGACGAGCAATTCCCTCAAGGACAAGGTCACGTGGCTATCAAGAACACATTGTCACGGGTTTCCGCAAGTAAGCGTTGAAATGGGCAAGATCACAGGGGTCTCAAACCAAGCAGTTAGAGGGAGTAGGAAGAGCAAATGTGACGGTGTGCTTGGTCGGTTACCGGAAGCCGGAAAACGAGTGTGTAGGTTCGCGGAACGAACCATTCGCACAGTTCACAAGTAGAGCGGGAAACCAATTACAAAGAAACAAAAATAGAGATGAAAACCCGAAACGAGAAGAGATCGACCCGAACAATTGAAAGGAATAGATTAAGGTAAGTAGAATACAACCGGGCTCAGCCGGTAGCAGAGCAGTACGCTCTACAAAACACACCCCCACCGACACACGCACATAGACAGATCAAGGAGCCTCCGGTCAAGAGCTCACGGGCTTCTTTCTTACAACCCTCCATTAGGGGCTCTCAGGAACTTGATGTACGCAATCCACTTAAGCAACGCCAGGTCTGGAGTCGTGCATCCGAAAACCATACCATGGATTGGTAGGCAGTCCGTCTTGATTATCACCTCTGTCCCGATCAAGTAGTCTTTATCGGCGTTGACTGCTGAAACAATACCCTAGTGTTCGCGTTAAACCTCGGCGTATCCTCCCTGCCACTCGTTCAACACCTTCGCACTAAACCGGTGTCGTAGTGTATTCCACACACTACGTGAAAACCATAAAATAATATATCCGAATTTAGATACATATAAATAAATAAATAATATATCAAAAGAATTTATCACGTGCATAGGGCAAGATTCGAACCATGCACCTCCACATAGATAAATCCCAACTTTACCATTGTAATAACTTATCTTTAGTGTTATAAATATAGATTTAATACGTATAAGACCTTTATTTACACATACCTTTATTAAAAGGTAAAAATCATGTATTCTTTAGAGTGTGAATATTTTATTTACACGTGACATTAAAAGTGACTCATGCACATCTAGCGTGCACGAGCCCTATATTTAGGAAATGACAAAACATCACATGCACATTTAGTGTGCATGGACACTTTAGGTGAAAAAGCATGAAGCCATGCTTAGCCTCTTCCATCTTTATATAAGGAGGAGAAAAATATGTATATGGTTGTTAATTAATATAGAAGAATTGATCAATCTAATATATTCGTGGGATTCACGAATTTTGCCATCTAAATTACTCTTATAATCTAAATATTGTTTTAATTACACTAAACTCGTGGGATTCACGAGATTGCTATCTTACTTCTCTTTCCACTATTCATAACTAGCCTTAAGTTGTATTCCTCTTCCTCCTAGTCCAAAACCTCGGCGGTTCCCACCCGACTCACGCAACGATCCGGAGCCGAAGGGCTCGACACAGTTGGTGAACCCGACGTGAAGACCGGGTGGCAAGGAGATGGAAAATCAACCGGAGGCTAGCAACATGATGATGATGTTCGAGCGCATGCTACAAGAACAACGCGCGATGTCGGAGATAGCGGCATCAGTGGAGCGGCTCGTGCAACGAAACGGGCAATTCAACGGGAAAGACGTGTCGCGGTATCTTCGGGACTACAAGGCGGAGATGCTACGGTGCGGAATATCGGAAGGACTGCAAGTGATGTCCTTCAACCGGGTGGCGACCGACGGGCTTCAAGCAAGCATCCATGGGCTACGACAACAAAATCCGACATGGGAGGCGTTTGAAGTAGAGCTAAAGAGGACGTTCGCCATCGAGGATTCCTCCAAGGCGACGCGAAGGGGATTCGAAGATTGGGTGGAGACGCCGGACAAGGGATTGAAGGTCGTTGATGTGTTTTCGGCATTCGAAAGCCGGTTCGGGAGGTTGTCCGCGAGAGATCAAGCTATCCTTGTACCGGACAAGGTGATCATGTTCTTGCGAGCCGTGGACGTCCGGGACCGGAAAGATCTCGGAGTACTCTTGGAGGACACGACCACGGAGAGCGGCCTCACCGAAACATGGGAAAGAGTGCGGGATATTGTCGCGCGATACACGAAGAGGGGGCAATGGCTTGCCGACGAGGAAAAGAGGGTTTCGGAACCGATTCCGAAACCGAGAACCGGATTGGAAGACCATCAACCGAGGGCTCGAGAGGCTACAACCGAGAAAGGGATTGATGCATCTACGGTGGAGCAACTATTGAAGGAGATGGAGAATCTGAAGATCGCAATGGTGAAGAAGTCGGACGATCGCCCCACAAGCTCCAAGTATATGGACCGACGGTGCATATGGTGCGATAGCGCCGAACACGATCGGAGGGATTGCGACGAGCATAAGGAGGCGCTACGGCGGGATCTCATCTACTACGAGGGAAACCGGATTCATTCGATGGACTCTTGGAAGCCACTCCGACCGAACTTCCGGAAAGGCGGCATGAAGAAGGTGCTCGAGGAGGAATTGGCGGCAAGAAGCAACTATGCGACAACCGCGGGAATATGTGTCGGGGAGTCATCGAGAGAAAAGACGTCTTTTTGGCCGGAAGTTCTAGAAAACACCGAGAAAACCGACTCCAACGAGATCCGAAGCACCGCGGAAGGCGTCCGGGAAGCTACGGGATGGGAGTGCCCTGTCGACAAGAATAGCGTATACGCCCTGTGTCAATTGCATAAGGTGTATGTGGACGAGAAACGACGACGCACGGAGGATGCGGCCGGGCCATCGAAGATACCGGAAAGTTGGAACTCCGGAGGTAAGGGAAAAGAAAAGGCGACTCCGGCATTCAAGCTCGCCTCGGACATAGAACAACAAACCGACTTGAAAAGAGTGTTCGAGGAAAGAATCTTGGATAGCCGGGTAGATTTCTCGCTTCGGGAGCTACTCGGAATAGCAAAGAAGGAGTTCCACGATCTTCTCGTGGATCTCGTGAAGCGAAAAAGACAAAGTACGGAGGAAAATGCTCCAAGGGTGAATGCGAACACCGTTTTAATGAACGACACCGAAGCGGAGGACGAAATTCCGAACTCCCACTATACAAGGCCACATTGGGCACGCGCGACGCGACTACGGAGACTCCGGTCCGAATCGGCAACATCAAAGAACCCGTGCTAGCATTGATTGATCACGGATCGGAGATCAACTTGATGTCCAAGGAGTTCTACCGGAAGGAGAAGTGGCCTATTAACACCAACCATGGATGGAAGATTCGGGCGGCCACCAAAGCAACGGAAGATCTATTTGCGGCTTGTCCGGATGTGACGGTGAAGATCGGGGATGTCGAGATCGACCAAAATTTCTTCGTGCAAGATGAGGTTTCACATTCCGTCATCCTCGGCCAACCCTTTATCACGGCATCACGGATGGAGACGAAGGTGCTCGATAGCGGTGCGGCTTTTGCGCGAATTCGGAGCCAAAACAGTGGGAAATCCGTCCAATTCCTAACGGTGCCGGCAAATCACAAAAGGAACAAGAGGGAACTCTTGTCCCAAGTGAGAATGGATTTTTAAAGCGGACTGTTGCGGAGTGGGGAAGTGATAGTCCGAGAAGCCCTGATACCCCACACAGGAAGAAAACTCTCGGAGCAAAACATGTACGAATCGGTCCGGATGGGGCATCTACGTACACGACCGTAACCAGAGGATTGAAGAAAGGATACCGACAAGTGGAGGATAAGTTGCGGTCGGCATCAATAATAAAAGAAGATGAAGAAATCGTGGGGATAGTCGAGGAAGTGTTCTATGGGAGCACGCTACAACGACTTGAAGAGCTTGCGGAAGATAAAAGCCAAGGGAACCGGGTAGTCCCGGTGGAATCGGTCGAGATGTACGAGATCATTGCGAAAATGGAGCCGGATACGCTCCGTAAAGAAGAAGCAATGGTAAGTACGAAATACAAGACCGTGGAGAAGAAGGTGAAACCGGCCGCGGGACCACTACCCGACGATAGCGAACAAAAGAGGAAAGAAGTCTCGGGAGACCCGACACTTCGGAAGACCGTGGATATCGGACATGCCTTCACGGATGAGACCCGGAAGAAACTTCGGATCGATGGAGGTGGGTTCCTATTACAAAAAGAAGAAGAACGGTTTCGCGAGATGTTGGAGCAACACGGCAAAGCATTTGCATTTACATCAAGGGAGATAGGGTGCGTCGATCCGAGAATAGTGGAGCCGATGGTGATCTTCACGATTGACCATGTACCGTGGAACCTGAAGCCGATTCCGGTGCCACGAGCGCATATTCCAAAAGTCATTGACTTGCTCAAGGAGAAGGTGGCGATGGGGATTCTAGAGCCATCAACTGCTCCGTACTCAAATCGATGGTTTACGGTTCCGAAGAAGAATGGGTCACTCCGATTTATCCAAGACTTGCAACCGGTGAATAAGGTCACGATCCAGAACTTGGGAGTTGGTCCGATAGTGGACGAATTTGCGGAAGCTTTTGCCGGTCGTGCGATATACTCCATCGGAGACCTATACTCGGGGTATGACCAATCCAACTAGCCGTGGAGAGCCGAGACATCACAACCATGCGAACACCGATAGGATTAGTCCGAATGTGCACACTACCACAAGGAGCGACAAACTCGGTTGCTCATATGATGAACGCGATGAACAAGGTGCTTCGAGACTGCATTCCGGAGATAACGATGCCGTTCCTCGATGACATTCCGATGAAAGGATGCGCGGTAGAAGAAAAAGATGAGACTATGGATGATCGGGGATGCCGAAAGTTCGTGGTCGACCATATTCATGATTGCGAGAAAGTGTTGCGAAAGCTAGAAGATGTGCACCTAACACTTTCCGGGGAGAAATCGGCATTCGGGCAAGAAGAAATATTGGTGGTCGGGCATCTATGTGGGCCCTACGGCTGAAGACCGTCACCAACAAAGATCGATGCGATTCAAGCTATGGAGGAAGTATGCGAGTCAACATCCGAAGTCCGAAGGTTTCTCGGTGCATGTGCATTCTATCACATATGGATTCCGCACTATGCACATATAGCGGACCCGCTCTACCACTTGTTGCGGAAAGGTAAGAAATTCGAATGGAAACCGGAACACACCAAAGCCATGAAGAAATTGAAGAAGACACTTCAGAGGGCGGAAGCACTTAAGAAGCCGAGCTATGACCGACCGATCATAGTAACGGTTGATACAAGTCCAACCGGTATCGGGTGGGTCATCAATCAAGCCGACTCGGATGGTTCGCGGTATCCGATCCGATTCGGAGCAAAGGTTCTCAATGAAAGGCAACGTGGATATGCACAAGTCAAAAGAGAACTGTGGGGAGTCGTGTCGGCGATAAAATCGGATCGGAATTATTTGATCGGAGCCGAAGTGGTGATCGAGACGGATTGTCTTCCGATACTCGGGATGATGCGGTGTTGTAAGATACCAGATGTAGCTATGCTAAGGTGGGTTGCATATGTCAAGTCGTTTAATCCGGAGGTTCAACACATCTCGGGGAAAGAAAACGCGGTAGCGGATATGTTATCAAGGGCTCGGTTCGGAGACGACATAACCGAATCGGATAATGAAGAATTTTCCGAAGACTACTTCGCGTCGGAGCACATATGCCGAGTGAACGTAATCCGAGAATTCCGGGAAGAAGAATACGAGGGAGAAAGCTTGATGATCGGAAAGATGTTACAAGAGGCCGAGGATTCAACAAACGATAAAGGAAGAAGAGCCGAGATCCGAAGGAAGAAGAGGCAAGTCCAAAAGTTCTTCTTGGAAAACGGATTAATATGGAGGGCGCCGAAAAGACCGGATGGTATACCACTTCGAGTAGTCGGGACAAAAGAGCAACGAAACCGGATAATGTCCGAGTTTCACGAATCCGATTGGGCTGAACACCGAGGAACATGGGCAACATTTGTGAAGATCAAGCAAAAATATTGGTGGAAGAAAATGTACAAAGATGTCGCGGAGTTCACGGAAAGCTGCGAGAAATGTCAAGTCTACTCCGGGGTTCGACATCGAGATGAGTTACATCCGACATTCTCACCGACAATCAACTTCAAGTGGATGGTTGATATAGTGGCCATGCCGACCGGGATCGGACAAAAGAAATACTTGGTATTAGCTCGGGAAGATCTCACGAATCAAGTAGAAGGTCGAGCGCTTCAGAGGAAAACGTGTTCCGCGGTATGCCAATTTCTTTTGGAGGAAGTATTTTGCAGGTACGGGTGCGTAGGACAAGTGATTGCAGACCGGGGAGAACTCGACTCGGACAAAGCTAGGGGATTCTTCGCCAAACACGGAGTTCGGTTATCGCTGACAACGGCATACAATCCGGAGGCCAACGGGAAAATCGAACGAGGACATAGTCCGATCGTAAAAGCACTTGCGAAGGCATGCGATGGAAAGGTGAAGGACTGGCCACAGATGCTTCCGTATGCACTATGGGCGGATCGGCCGACGCATAGCTCCATAACCGGTTACATGCCGGCAAAACTCATGACCGGACAAGCACCGGTAATGCCGATGGAAACCGCGATCGCGACATGGACAGTGCTACCGTGGAAGGAAGAGATGAGCCGGGAAGAACTACTAGCGGTCCGGATACGACAACTAGAGGGAAGACCGGCAGACATAGCGGAAGCAATACGCCGACAACAAGAAGCACGATTAAGGAACAAAAGCCGGTTCGACACAAAGCACCGACTGCGACCGAGGAGGATTGAAGAAGGAGACTGGGTGATCGTCTATGACAGTAGTTTGGACCATCAACATACAACGATGCGGAAATTCGCGAAAAGGTGGTTCGGGCCATACGAGGTTCGGAAAGTCTTCGACAACGGAACGTACCGACTGTCCGAGTTAGATGGAACAATACTACGAGTGCCTATAGCCGGGAAGCGGGTGAAGATTTTCAAGAAGCGGACCGACGACAAACCCTATGTGATCCAAGCCAAGGCCGACTATGAGGAGCAATCACACGAAGACCACGGGGATGCGGGAAGCGAAGAACGTGAATTACAACTCATAGTCGACATAAGGGGAGAATCGGAGGAAGCTTTGGGTGAAGACGGATATGGGGAATCGAGAACTTTGGCACATACCGGAGGATGTGCGGGTTCGGAGGGGGCGAGTGTCGTAGTGTATTCCACACACTACGTGAAAACCATAAAATAATATATCCGAATTTAGATACATATAAATAAATAAATAATATATCAAAAGAATTTATCACGTGCATAGGGCAAGATTCGAACCATGCACCTCCACGTAGATAAATCCCAACTTTACCATTGTAATAACTTATCTTTAGTGTTATAAATATAGATTTAATACGTATAAGACCTTTATTTACACATACCTTTATTAAAAGGTAAAAATCATGTATTCTTTAGAGTGTGAATATTTTATTTACACGTGACATTAAAAGTGACTCATGCACATCTAGCGTGCACGAGCCCTATATTTAGGAAATGACAAAACATCACATGCACATTTAGTGTGCATGGACACTTTAGGTGAAAAAGCATGAAGCCATGCTTAGCCTCTTCCATCTTTATATAAGGAGGAGAAAAATATGTATATGGTTGTTGATTAATATAGAAGAATTGATCAATCTAATATATTCGTGGGATTCACGAATTTTGCCATCTAAATTACTCTTATAATCTAAATATTGTTTTAATTACACTAAACTCGTGGGATTCACGAGATTGCTATCTTACTTCTCTTTCCACTATTCATAACTAGCCTTAAGTTGTATTCCTCTTCCTCCTAGTCCAAAACCTCGGCGGTTCCCACCCGACTCACGCAACGATCCGGAGCCGAAGGGCTCGACACCGGATGGGGAACCATGTGCCATCCTCTTCTTCTGGATTAATCACCCACCCGATTCCGGTTGGACTCGTATCCATTGTTATGTAAATTGGAGGGTCTGCCTTGTATACCAGTTTCTTGAGAGCTGATGCTGCCGTCAGCCTCTCCTTCAGTCTTCGGATTGCCTCCGTGTGCTCTGTGCCCCATATGAAGTTCCGACCTTTCTTCAACAACCCATAGAGCGGCTTGGCAAGATGCGCGTAGTGTGGGATCCAAATGTCGTAGAAGGCGCATGCTCCCAAGAATCGTCGGATTTCTATGACCAACCTGCAGTGCCCCACTACTAAGATCTCGGATTGTCCAAAAGCCGAATTATCCCTAGAGAAGGTAAGTCGAGCGCCCTCAAGCCTCTCCAATATCTTCTCGCAGTCGGAGATGTGGTCCGCGACAAACTTTCCACATTCGTCCAGCTCGATCGATTTGGACATCCCTTGATCGGGATGTCGTCCAAGAAAGGCATGGTGACGTCTGGGATGTAGTCCCGCAAAACCTTGTTCATTGCATTCACCATGTGCGCCACCGAGTTGATCCCTCCTTGCGGTAGTGTACACATCCGAACTAGGCCAAGAGGGGTTCGCATCATCGTGATATCCCTACTCTCCATGGCTAGCTGGAGCTAGTCATATCTGGAGTACAAGTCGTTGACTGAGTAGATCGACCTCCCTGCAAAGGCCTCTGCAAACTCGTCAATTGTTGGTCCGATTGTTACCGGTATAAGTGCACGGGAGGGTTAGGTGTAATGTGGAAAGTGTAAGGTGTAATATGAAATGTTAATGTGTGAGTGTGAGGTGGGGTAAGTAGGTGTAACTACCCCCATTCGGCTTTTTGTAATATTTGATCAAATCTTGTACTATTTAAACCACACCCGTGGGGCATGGAAAAAAGAAAAATATATTGAAGTTACCCTCAAACCGTGTTTGTCTCGATTCCGTCTCTCTCTCACACACACTCTCTCTCTGCATCTTTCTCTCTCTCCCCTCACATTCAAAATCCCTTGGGAGGGGGATGGTGTGGATCTTGGCTCCACCCCCTCTCCGCATGGTCCACTTCCTCCTTCTTCAGCTTCCTTCCGTGGAAGCCCTCTAGTACTACCGGCCAAAATCTAGAGTCGGCCACAAAGCCGGTGACTTTCTCTCCACCCACATGGATGCCGGCTGAGTCTGAGTAGTGAATGGCCTCGACATGATGGACTTCCTCCTCCTCCATTATCCTCTTCATGCCGCCTCGTCCTGTGTTTAATTCGAGCGGGCTTCACGGGTCGCTCGTGTGCACCCGACCATTCCAAAGGTACACCACGTTAGTTCTTAGCGCTTCACCGAAGTCGGCGTAGTCTCTTCGGGTGTGGCCAACGTCATCACACCATATACACCTTTGGTGAATTGGCGGCAGTCAGTCACGAGATTGACCTCCGTCGTCCCTTCGGGCCTGAGGGATCTGGAGATTGTGCACCATCTTCGTCAACTCCTCTAGAGTCGTACCCCCGAACAATCCCGCGAATAGAGTGGTTGGAACTTGGCCTGACAGTCCCACATGAAATGGATAAGTATCGAGTTATGTGAGTGTAAAGTTTGAGAATAAGAGGAAAACAAAACTGTGAGATATCCCACATAGATAGGACAACATCAGGATCCCACATTATATAAGTAGAGCCAAAACTCATTACTTTACATTTATGTTGAGAGACAAGCTCAACATTGGCCGGATCGGCTGAGCAAGCCGAGAACTGGATCAGTTGGGACCGATCGGTAAGGCTGGACCGGTGCGTAAAACGGTACGCATACCAGTGCGTAAACCGAAAGGCCATTAGAAAGATATTCCTCGTAAGGAATAGTTTTGGGAGTAAGAGTCGAGGCTCCTTTATGAGCAGTCAAGTACTGTCAGTACTTGTGTCAGCCCGATTGTCAGGGCTTGTATAAAAGTGCTCACTGAGCACATCCTATGTATAGATTGAGTATTATTTTTTAATTAAGTTCTGTGCTTACTCTCTCTCTATCTCTCCCGTGCATACTGTGCAAACCTAAGCCTTCCATTAAACCTGCGTTTTATGTTCTTCAGTTTTCTATATTGCTTCCGCACACAATTCTTTTCATGGTATCAGAGCGCGAGGGTTGAGAACCTTTGCAATCGACTTTGCTTAAAGGGAAAACCAACGAAGAAGAACAAGAAAACTGATGGACAGAGGAATGGCTAGCTCTCTTCCGATGGAGAAGCTCGATAGAAACAACTACGCGTCTTGGTCTTACAAGATGCACCAGTACCTGCTCGGACACGGTTACTAGAGCTATGTCGATGGAGCAAATGACACAGCACCCGATTCGGCACACAAAGACTTCCTGGCATGGGAACAATCAACGAGTAGAGTGTTGTACTGTTTCGCATCTTTTGTGGGCAGGCAACTGTTAAGCTACGTTCGGGAGGCAAAAACGCCGAAGGGTGCGTGGGAAAATTTGAAGAAGATTTTCGCCACGAGCACCACAGCTAGGAAGCTTCAACTCCGATAGGAGTTGAGCAACCTACGACAACGAGACTTGTCGGTGGCTAATTATAGCTCGAAGATCAAGGACATATGCGACTCCTTAGCTTCCATCGATGTGAACATCGAGGAAAGCGAGATGGTCCAGGTCTATCTCGGGGATTTGGCGTCAAATTTCGGAGCGTTCCGAACTGCTGTGTGTACCCGGGAGAATACGCCGTCGTTTTTCGACTTACAATCGATGCTCCTTATAGAGGAGAACCACGTGGGTGTGTCGACAAGCACGCATGCCGACAGCAGGATGTACACGGAGGGAGAGAGGCCCCGTGGTCGTGGCGGACGAGGTGAGTCGGTACGCAATGGAGGCGGCCGACGGGATCAAGGAAGAAGGCATAGAAGTGATGCAGACAACAACTCCGGACCCTCCGAAAACAGGGGGAGTCGAGGCAACGAGAACCGGCAAGGGAAATCCGTCGTGGAATGCTGGTACTGTGGCAAGAAAGGCCATAGGGAGAGCGAGTGCTGGAAAAAGCGCGCCGAGTCGGAGAGGACCGGTTCTGGATCTGGTTCTGGATCTGGTTCTGGACATACCGACAAAGCAAACCGGCAGCGATCGCACTACGCCGAAGGATCCGGAGAAGCCAGAAAAGGGTCAGTCTTCGTGACTAGACACGAAGCAAACTCAATGAAGCAGTCCACCCCGAAATCAGACGAGGTGTGGTACGTTGACTCCGACGCGTCAAACCACATGACATGCCACGAGGAGTGGTTCTCATATCTTGAGAAACCGACGCAACCAGGAGTAGTCGCAACCGGAGACGACACTCCGCATCCGATCGCGAATGTCGAAGAAGTTCTCTTGAGCCATGTCGGGCAGAAAGGGAAACTTATGAACGTGTTACACGTCCCGACCATCACGAAGAATCTGGTGTCGGTCGGGCAGATCGTCAACTAGGGGATGCAGGTTCGGTTTACACACCTCGGGTGCTTCATTGAGGAAGAAGGTCGTATCATTGCGCAAGGGCGCAGATATGGGAGGATGTTCATCCTCGACTCTACTGACGGTGGCACCGCAATGTTCGCGAAGGGACAAAAAGTCGAGTCGGACATCGACTTATGGCACAAGCGGATAGGCCACGTCAACTACCAGCGGCTTCAAGACCTGCAATCGAAACAAGTGGTGTTCGGATTGCCCAAATTTAGTGGCCGGAACGCACAAATTTGTGAAGCCTGCCAGCTTGGGAAGCAACACCGACTTCCCTTCCCCAACGAGCGTAACCGGAGTCAGAACAAGCTCGACTTGATACACTCCGATGTGTGGGGGCCGGCACAAAACGTTAGTCTTGGCGGGAGTCGATATTTCGTCTCCTTCATTGACGACTACACGCGACACACATGGATGTACCTCATCAAGAGGAAGAGCGAAGTCTTCGACTGTTTCCGGGACCTCAAAGGGTTCGTGGAAACGGAAACAGGAAGAAAGATCAAGTGCCTACGGTCGGATGGCAGAAAAGAATACTTTTTCGGTCAATTCAACGGTTATCTACAATAGATGGGAATTCGGCATGAATTCAGTTAAAGATACACGCCAAAGCAAAACGGCGTGGCCGAGAGGAAAAATCAGTCGATTGTGGAAGCGGCACAGGCAATGCTAGAAGAGAAGAGCTTGCCCAAGTTCTACTGGGCCGAGGCGGTAAGGACCGCGGTATACATCCAGAATCGGATCGGAGATAAAGTGTCGGCGCACGAGCTATATTTCGGAATGAAGCCGAACTTGCGACACTTACGAGTTTTCGGTAGCATTGCGTATGTGCATGTGCCGAAGGAGAAGAGGAAGTTGGACGCGAAAGCCGAGAAGTGTATCTTGGTCGGCTATTTAGACGAGCAAAAGGGTTATAAGTGCTATAACCCGCATACCAAACAAGCGCGTGTGAACCGCGACGTTGTGTTTGATGAGTCCGCGTCCTAGTACTTGCCTCCGACTCAAGAACTCACCTCCAATCCGAGTTCTGATGATAAGGACAGCGAGGCCGAGGTGCCTCCGGTTGAACCTGAAATCCGGACCCCCGAAGAGAGTCCGATTTCATTTCGGTTAAGTGGACCGAATGGACGACTGAGTCGGTACGACCAGTCCGATGAAGAGCCGGCAAGTAGTGGAGACTCGGTCTTGCATTCCCCGCACAGGAAGGCGAGGAGACGGCTTACGCACAAAGAGAAAGGGAAGAAGAAGGTGTCAGATTCCGGCACGGATAGGAACGAGTCAGACTGATGCAAGTCAGACTCCGAGGGAAGTGGTGACAGGTCTTCAAGATCGAGGTCCGCGTCGGCTGAGAAGACCTCGCCATCGGCTAATGACCGATTACGCCGATCTACCCGCCAGAAGAACCCAGTTATGCGGTTCGGATTCAACGAGTACATGGCGCATCACTATGCGTACATGACCCGTGTAGCGGAAGTGCGTGAGCCGGACGGCTACGTAGAAGCGGCTCAAGATGCGAATTGGCGCGCCACAATGGAGGAAGAGTTGCACGCACTAGCGGAAAACGAGACCTGGGACCTGGTTGACGCATTGAAGGGTGTGAAGCCGATCAGATGTAGGTGGGTGTACAAGGTCAAGTACAACACCGACGGCTCTGTCAACCAATACAAGGCCCGGTTAGTAGCAAAAGGCTACGCGCAGAAACACGACATCGACTATGATGAGACGTTTGCGCCGGTCGCGAAGATGAAGACCATCCGTGTTTTGCTCGCGGTAGCCACGGCCAAGGGGTGGCACTTACATCAGATGGATGTAAAGAATGAGTTCCTGCAAGGTGAGCTTGAGGAATAGGTGTACATGGTACAGCCCCCCGGATTTCACTCCGGAATGAACACTTCGGGAGTGTGTCGTTTGAAGAAGTCCCTTTACGGACTGAATCAAGCCCCGCGTGCTTGGAACGCGAAGATCACGCAACATTTGCGTCGGATGGGCTTTACGACATCAAAATCGGATTCCTCATTGTTCGTTCTGAAAGGTCGACTCGGGCCGGTTAGTATTTTACTCTATGTTGATGACTTGGTCATCACCGGCGCCGACCTAGGTGAAATCAACCACGTGAAGCTCTAGCTTGCAGCATCGTTCGACATGAAGGATCTGGGGGATCTTCATTACTTCCTCGGGATCGAAGTGATCCGCACCCCCGAAGGCATACTGATCAGCCAACGTCATTACACGCTGAATATGCTCTTCAAATTCGGGATGGCCGACTGGAACTCTGTCTCGACTCCTCTTGATAGAACCGTCAAGCTTCGCCCCAATTCTGAAAGGTGTGTGACCCAACGAGGTTTCGACAAATTCTCGGAAGCCTTATTTACTTGACAATCACCCGACCCGATCTTAGTTATCCGGTCGGGGTGATCAGTCAGTTTATGGCGGGACCTAGCGAGGAGCATCTTCAGTGTGCCCAACACGTACTACGGTACATAAGGATCTGCAGGTGGAGGTGTTCGATCTGACGACGATCTATTGCGAGAACCTTAACAGCATCCAGCTCACGAAGAACCCAATTTTCCACGCACGGGTCAAACACATTGAGGTGCACTACCATTTTTTCCATGAGTGTATCCTTTCTGGTGAAGTCGACCTTCAGTATGTTCCGACGGATCGGCAGACCGCCGACATCTTCACCAAGCCTCTTGTTCTGGACAAGTTGCGACAATTCTCGGGTGCGCTTGGGTTGTGTCACCTTGACGTGCCGCACTTGAGGGGGAGAGACGTCCCAGATGACCACGACGCAAGGGAGCAAGAAAGGAGCGGAAAAGACCGTAGCGCCGAGTCGGATGACGAATTCGACTTCGGATCGGCTGAAGAAGCCGAGGGCGGATCCGCGGAAGAGTCCGAAAGCGGACATAAGGGGAGCAGCCGGAAGAAAGAGCCAAAGACAACCAAGCCTGAGGGAGATGATGCCGTCAAGGGCGAGAAGACCAAAGACGAGTTGGAGACAGCCAACTCGGACGAGAGCAAAAACCGATCGGAGGTAGCCGAGTCGGTTCGAGTGTTTGATTCGGATACACTGAATCAACCGAAGGCCAAGCGGAAAAGAAGACAGCAGGAGAAGCGCCAACACTGCGGCAACAAGGGAGCTGTGAAGGGTCGTACTGACCGGAAGGGTCGAAGCGCACGGAGTCGAACAGGCCGAGGAGCGCGAGCGAGGCGTGGAGCTAGGAGGAACCGGAGCGGTGATCCGGAAGATCCCGAAGAGCCTCAAGTTGAGCTTGAGGGGGAGTGTTGAGAGACAAGCTCAACATCGGCCGGATCAGCTGAGCAAGCCGAGGACATGATTGGTTGGGACCGATCGGTTAGGCCGAACCGGTGAGTAAAACGGATGTGTAAACGGGTACACATACCGGTGCGTAGGAAGGTTGTATCAGTGCGTAAACCGAAAGGCCATTAGAAAGATATTCCTTGTAAGGAATAGTTTTGGGAGTAAAAGTCAAGGCTCATTTATGAGCAGTCAAGTACTGTTAGTACTTGTGTCAGCCCCATTGTCAGGGCTTGTATAAAAGTGCTCACTGAGCACATCTTATGTATAGATTGAGTATTATTTTTGAATTAAGTTTTGTGCTTACTCTCTCTCTATCTCTCTCGTGCGTACTATGCAAACCTAAGCCTTCCATTAAACCTGTGTTTTCTATTGTTCAATTTTCTATATTGCTTCCGCATGCAATTATTTTCAATTTATGTGTTAGGAGCACAAAAGGAATGGTTGGACTTGAGCTAAATTGTTCGAATGGATGGATGTGGCTTAATTACTCCAAATGGTTTTGGACAGATCGGACGACGGGACCGGATGGAACCGGAATCGGGACGGACGGAACAACAACTGGTGACAGAACTAGAACCGACGACTGAACCGGGCCGGCCGGATGCGGACCCGGACCAGACGGATCGGATGGGCCGGATGCAATCGGACGGATCATGCACGGGCCGAACTTTACAGATGATAGGATCATGCGACCGAACTAAAGTAAAGTAAAGTAAAGCAAAGCAAAGTAAAGGTTATGTGAATGCATGCAACGAAAATCAAACTTTATGTAAAGTAAAGATCATGTGGATGCATGCAATTGAAGTCAAGATGGAAACTGGAGTTCCTTCATGCAAATGCGAGAATGGAGGAGAAAAACTATCTTTCGATGATCCATAGATCCTAATGGTCCTTAGGGGATCAAAGCCATCTTTTGGGGGAAAAAAACCCTAATTTTCTTATCGAAACCATAAACCCTAATTTTCCTTATGTAAGTTATCTCTCACATAAACCCTAATTTTCCTTACGGAAGCTATCTCTCAAAAACCCTAATTTTCCTTACGGAAACCATATCACCCAAAAACCTTAATTTTGCTTACAGAAGCCATATCTCTCGAAAAGACCTAATTTTTTTTCTTATGAAAGCCATATCTCATAAATTTGAAACCTAATTGTTTCTTATCAAAGCCATATCTCACAAACCCTAAAATTTTGTAATCCCAATCTTGGGATTGATTGTAATTTTTTTTCTCCTTTGCTAATGAAATTTATTAAACTTTCAGTTAATTGTTAAAAATATAAACGCACGAATCTGATATCCTCTGGTTGGAGGCCCCAGGGTCCTACCTCAAGTTCATGTATCCTCGTTGTATTTTCGCGACACAATACTTCTCGAGTAGTCACCCCTCGAAGTCTGCCCAATTACGGCAGTTCGCTTGCACTTCGAGCACCTTCGCATGGATGCTTAACGTTACGACCAGAGGGAATCTGGACAACCGTTTGTGCTCCGGAATGATACTCATCAACATCTCGGCCATGTAGGCCTCCGGGCAGCTTGTTGGATGCTCCCTTTACCGCAGTCTAGTCTGTCACAAGCCCATTCATTTGGGTGTCATCTTTGAGGAGAGTCCCCAACTCTTGTTTATCCTTCATATCCACATCATTTAGGAAGTACAAAGTCTTTTCCTCCTCTAGTAGCACTTGGTTTGTGGTGGGGAGACGAGTAAACATCGGGTCAAACTCGTCGTACACCCTTGAGGCGCTCATCTTCTTATTCTTCTTCTCTATCCACTTCATCAAGACAAGTCGAGTCATCCTCGACAAATCTTCCGTCACGAACTATGCAATTATTGCTTTCTCGAACTCGGTCCATGTTGTCTTCCCTTCTTGAAGCTCGATGACCCGTCTTTGGATGTTGTTCGCGGTAACTCTCTTAAAACTTGAGTTTTGACATGCTTTAGACATGGCCCTCTAATTCATCTCCCTTTTGTATGCATCAAGGAACTTCGTAATGTTCCTTCCATCAAATTGACCCTTGATCTCCATGACACGGGCAACAACCTTCTCCACGCTCACATCGTTGTCCCGAGATCTCATCATTTGTTTGACAATTACCATCATCCTTTCGAACTCTCCCGCTTGATTGCTTGAGGATGTCATCTCCAAGTATCGGTCGATCCTCGTCTTGATCCTTCCTACTGCTTCTTCACGTCGGGCTCACCAAGAAAGATGCCGAGGACATACTCGTGTGTTCGTGAAATGAAGTGAGATTCGGTGTTTGTACTAGTTTTATTGAGAAATTATTAAAGATAGAGAGAGAGAGATTGAGAAACGGAGATTCCAATTTTGAGACAGATTGAGAAACCCTTGACTTCAATTTTTAGAAACAAGATACATCACCAATAAGATAACTACATTTTATTATTGTTTTCTTGATTCAGTACATAGCTTGCTTGATTAATTGATTGATGATCCTTTTCTTTTTCCTCGATTCTTTTATAGATGCCCCCATGCATATGATTCATGTGAGGGTGCAAGACATGCACAATGCATGCGATGCATGTTTGCCATTTGGCAGTCCTGCATCACATGTGATGCATGATAACCATGTCATTCATTCAAGCTCTCATGTAGGAGAATATGAAAAAGTATAATGATGAAAATACAACTTTTTAAGAAATGACTTGGCTTTGTGGTAAGTCAATTGTGGGAGAGTCGACTAGCTGAAATTGGTTAGAACGCCAAAACAAGAGTCGGTTGGCCGAAATCGACCGAAAAAGCCAAAACGAGAGTCGGGTGGCCGAAATCGGCCAGAAAGCCGAAACAAAAGTCAGTTGGCCGAAATTGATCGGAAATCTGAAATGGGATTCGGTCAAATGGTAGTCAACCAAATAGAAGGTCAGACGAATATACACAGATACATATACACATAGTCATATATATGTATATATGAGATAAGTTGGTTTATATATAGAGAGAGTCATATTAGCTGCATATGGGATAACTCACTGAGAAAAAACAGTGAGAGAAGCGCGGAAGTGAACCCTTCTTGGTTTTCTCCTTTCCAACAAAATTAATGGATGCTGGCCAGAGAAGTCCTGCCCAGCAAAATCAACAGATTCTAGTTGAAACTGTATTTGGGGCCCACGCCGCCAACCCATTTTCGAAAAAGCTAGACACACTGACTGCCGAAGCACTCCCCGCCAAAGAAACTTCGCGGAAATGAACCGCACTCTCTCTAAATTGAGGGGAAGTTAATGTACCATTATTGTAAATTACCGTTTTACTCGAAAAAAAAAGGGAGGCATTTAGAGCTATTTAAAGCCTTGTATTTAAAACCTTTTACATGTACACATGCAATCCAAGAAAGGCAATTAACTACTTGTTCACACGCATGAAAATGACCCGACGAAAAGAGGAACGTAGCATCTACTCTCACATTTCTCACATAGACGAACATAGTCTTCAACATTCTCACTCTCCTTGCTCTCCTTGCTCCCATCACTCCCCTCCCCTCGCTTGCATTAGGCTCACCCTCTGCACTCAATGCACAACCCACCTTTCCCCATGGCTCTTGATATTCCGCATACCCTCTGCCAGTGGTCCATCGCCCACCAGTTCGGAGGTTACATCCGCGTTGTCGACGCTCAGCCCCACCCCAACGCTCAGGACATTGGTGCCAAGATGAACATCGACACCATCACGAACGCCATGGTCTGAAAGAAGCTCGGCCTCAACTCGCTGGGGGACCGATGTTTGGAGATCCCTCCCACCGCCGTACTGGAGAAATATTTTTGCGAGTACCCAACTTCCGTTAAGGCGTACAAGATCTAGTAGGTACCAGACATTTTCTTCCGGGATGTCGCCAAATTCATGCTGGAGGTCGCTTATGTGCACCCCAAGTCATATGGGATGCCAAAACACAACGCAGGGGTGATCATCGCCACGTATGAGGAAGCCCACATGGATTGAGGATACATTACTGGTGCGGTCTTACGGTCTGGGCTCATTGCCATATAGGTGGGGAAGAAAATGGTCCCCATCATCGCACAGTAATTCATCGTATTGTTTCTGCCTATTTTAGCGCTTCCACGCTCCAATCCAGCCAAGCCAAGAGGTGATACAAATGCCAGTCTCTGGTCATAACAAGTGACTCGACGAACTCCACACGAGCGAATGGCAAGATGAAGAAATCGAGCGGTTGCAAAACCTCGCGCCGACTGAGCAAATTTAAATCGGCAACCGGCACCTCCATGTCCGCGGAGCGACGGATGGAAACTGGGGAACCGGACATCTAGAGGAGCGAACAGAACAGGGAGGAGCCTCCTTGAAGCCCATAACAGAAACGCCACCTGCTTGGATCGAAAAAACGGCCAAGGCCTCACAAAGCACACAACCACACAACAGGTCATAGATGCACTAGTCGAACCATCAACAATAGTCGTGCCCGACATGATTGAACGAACAACACTGAATGTGAAGCTGGAACAAGGGAAGGGATTCCTAATTTCTGAGAGCAAACTTCTCTCCTATAGAGAAATCTTGGCCCTCGCACATGAATTCACGGTAATCTTAAAGTTCGGCACATCATTCGAACTCGTCGAGTTCTTGGCAATGGAGAAAGTCACCATGGCCAAGCACCAAGCCAAAGAACATGCCGAGAGACAAATGATCCAGCACTCACTGGATTCATAGAGCCGGAAGAAAAAAACTCTTTGAGCAAAATCAGGCGGAAATGGCACATCGACGGCGAGCACATGGCAATCAAATTGCCAGTACTACATATGGCCCAGGTCGAAGTTCACCAAGAGTTGTCTCAGGTGAGACATGGAGCAAAGGACATGGCTTGCAAGAATAGGCATGCGAGGAAAACGAAAAAGGAGCACAAGTGGCAGATACAAGAGCTGCAATAAAATATGGTTGAACTACAACTCCAACTACAAAGCGCCACATACATGCCCCCCAGAAGGCTCCTCCACGGAGGATAGTCGTGCATTGCACGAGGAGGTAGAGGCACAACAACCGATAGTGATCAAGGCAAAGAAAGCAACAACCTTGGCAGAATCGGAAATCAAGCGGCTCTGGTCAGAGCTTAGACAGTCCTTGGACTGCAAAAAAGGTGTTCGGGCCACAACCCAGAAAAATGCGAAGGCTCTCCAGGACAAGCTTGATGCATTCATGATCGTGCACAACCGAACACTCGCAGCCCTGGATGAACAAAGGAGGCTACCTCTCACACCGAAAAGGCGGTAGTGGAACTTCATGAGGCGAAGTTAAAACAAAAAGAATGGTATGAAGAGTAGATGGTAGATGAAAATAAACTGGCGGAGGAAATCCAGCTCCGCATACGGAATGAAATGTGCATGTGTTCATACACATACTCATCCTCACACACTCATATACATTACAAATACACATCAACGACATTATCGTGTTCCATCCTTACACTACCCCATACACTCCTACAAGTAACACATGGCACGCTTGTGGGACAACCCACTCGCCATGTAAACTCTTCTCAACCGGAACTCCATCGGTTGTCTCAACGATCGAAAATCCTTCGATCGGATTATAGCTCTAGGATCAATAACTTTGATCAGAGCTTCTCTTGACTCGAACCTTCTCGTTCGGTCAACATATCCCTCAGTTGGATTACACACCAATCGGCTCGTCCACTGCGGCATGGGTCGTGAAATTGTGTTGCGTGTATGGTTTTTCTCTGGTTTCTTCATGTGAGTTGTGTTTTGTATCCCTTCAGGTCTTTCAAAAATTTTGTTGTTTTTTCTACTCTCAGTTTTTTCAAACAATTTATTTTCTGCCCTTGAGTTTTCGAAATTCTCGTCTTTGCCCTCAAGCTTTAAAAATTTCGATGATGCCCTTATGTTTTTGAAATTCCTCACTATCCCCTCCCTTCTCTTTTCTTCCTATTTCTACTTTTTCTTTTCTTCAGTGTCGTTTTCTGGTTTCGGTCCTTCTTGCTTCTTCTCTGTGTCGAATTCGTCTTTCTTTACTGAGTCTACGTCAGACTCCGAATCTCAGCCTTCGATTGATTGATCGATCTCTCCTCTCCTTCGTTTGCATGTTTCTCTGTATGTCTTCCTTCCTTCTCTATTGTTACCTTTTGCTCTTTCTGTTTCAATTCTTCTTCTTTTTCCTTCTCTTGGCGTAGCATCTATCTTTTGTTGCATCCTTGTTTCTCCTCTCTCTCCATTTGTCTTTTCCTTCTCTCATTTGATGAGGCTTCCTCTTGTCTAGTCGAACTTGTCTGATCGGTTGCTGGACGTCAGTTCGGCCGCTGATGTACGCAGTCGGCTCTGTCATTGTCTGTCCGCTCTCCCGGATGTAGGCCCTCGTCGTCTATCAGGGCAGTTGCCACTATCTAACGGTCAACTTTGTTCGGGGCCGTTGATGTCTGTTGGTTGACCATTTGCTTGCCGGCTTCCAAACCGTTTGTCCGACCGATTGTTGGCTGGTTGTTCGCTCTGATCGTCTCTGTTTGTCGGTGATGTTCTGCTAGCCATCTACGTCTGTAGGTTATCTTCGTTCGTCGGCCGTCGGACCTCTGTTTGGGGCTGTATCTAAGTCTTTTGGTCACCCTTCGGGGTCGGTTGTCCCCCCACTGTGTTGAGCAGGCAAGCTCAACTAGATTCGGATCAACTGAATAAGCCAGAGCGGAGAACCAGATCAGTGTCCGAATAGATCGGTATTCGGAACCTAGAGTCGGACTGGAGTCGAATCCTATTTGTTGGTTGTCCATGCTTCTTCATAATGTGTTTTCATTTGCGCCCAGATCTGAGACTCCTTCTGATGGAGTCCTTCTAGCCGGCTCATCTCATTGTTGAGGCGTATTTCGACATCTTGGGTGTTTTGTCGCTCGTGCTCGAGCTGCTTGTCATACCATACCTGCTTTTGTTGTGCCGCCTCCCTTAACATCGTGATGATTCCTTCTTTCTTGGTTCCCTCCTCATTGAGTTTTTTCAGCTCGGGCTTTGTTTGACTATGTGCGATTATTTCAGCATTGAGCTTGTCTTGAAGTGCTTTGACCGCCTTACGCCCTTTCACTCGAATGTCCGCTTCTTTGTCCGAAGACTGGCGGAGTTCTGACCTACGGGCGTTCGATCTTAGATTCAGCCAGCTCGTTAGCCCATTTTGCCTTGGCCGTCATTACCGCTTGGGCCTCTGTCTCCTCCCGTAGAGCCTGCATTTCAACTATCAGGAAAGCGTGGACGGGAGTTGGTTGCGCCATTGGTGCGTTGTGTTTGAGCTCCGTAATTCTCCGTTGTGCTTCATTCAACTGGTGCTAGGTTACCTTTATAGTCTTCCACAAATTTTTGTTCTTGGCAGCCACATCTTTAGCGCCAATGGTAACGGTCACCAGCTCCCTATGTACCTCCACTAAGGCCGTGGTACTTCCATTTCTCCTACATTGATTTCTTCCATTGTCAACATTTTGACTCGTTGAGAGATCTCCATTTCTCGCTCAAACGCATCTCGTGCTTTGCTCAGATCCAGTAGTGATTCCGGATCTGGTTCGTACTCCTCGCCCTTTGGGACAACCGACGCTACGTAATAGTCAGTCATCTCGAGGATGTCTATCTCGAACAACGGTAAGATCTGTGGGTTTTCGTCTAGGTATGCTTCTAGTTCCGTATCATCCATCCCTTCCAACATGTTGACCTCTTCCGTATATAGTGGTGTTATCGTTGTTGTGGGTGACGTCGTTTCCTTCGTCGGCACCTGGACCTTGGCTTGGCCCAATTGAAAGCTAATGCAGTTGTACTGTTAGTTCTTCTTGATTTTAGCTTAGCGTAACCATGGTCGTCCTAACAAGATAGGGTACACACCTAGAGCATCAAGAGCCAGCACAATGGTTGCAATTTCAAAGGCATGACCACCGATTACGATCCGTAACTTCCGAACCAATCCCAACGGTCTGGTGGAACGAGTATCTGCCATACGGAGCTAGAACGGGCATGCTTCCCACTCCGTAATGTCGAGGCGATTATACGTGGCTTTACTAATCCTGATCCCCCATCGATAATGCAACCGGTGATTTCTTGACCTTGTAGCACCACCTTAATAGCCAGATTGTGATGATCAAACACAGTTGGTCTTTGCAGAGAATATGCGGAATAATTTTCGGCCACAACCGAGACTTAGATCACTTAATGATAATCAAACACAATAAAAATGCAGAAATGGAAGTAAGTACACAAACAGAAGAGAATGCACAAGATGTTAACGGGGAAAACCCTAAACGAGAAAAACCACAGGGGAACTATCACTATGTAAGGAGAATACAACAGGGGAACACAGAGGCAACGACCTCGTACTCACAATCTTCGCCTGGTGGCAGTTACAACAGAGATTCACTCTCTCTCTCACTCACTCTCTCTCTCTCTCTCTTTCCCTCGTTTACGTTCTGTACAATTGTTACACCAATAACTCTATACAATAAAATAATGACTACAACCAAGAGTTTGCCCTAGCTCATATTTATATTAATATGACTTTTGGGCTATTTACAAATATAGCTCCAGTGGGCTCTCTGGAACATATTTACATATATGTCTTTTCATCCTGTGAGAGGTTCTCACCGGGCCTGCAACATCCGGTTCTCACCGGGTCTTCCTTGCCAGGTACTCATCATCCGGTTCTCACTGGGTCTGCATCATCCGATTCTCACCAGGCCTTCATCATCCAGTTCTCACTAGGCCTTCATCATCCCATCCGGAGGGACCGAGATCCTCACAAACTCCCTTTTCACTCCAGCATGGGATGCCTCGCCAGTCCGATCTTCTTCCGGCATGCATCCAACTTGTCGGGTGTCGGTACCTTGATCAACATATCTGACCCATTCTCCTCCGTGTGGATCTTCATCAGCACAAACTCTTCCACTCGCTCCCGAATCGAGTGGCACCTCTACTGTATGTGCTTCGTCCTGGATTGATAGGCTGCGTTCTTCGTAAGGTGGATGGCACTTTGACTGTCGTAGTAGAGCCGGTATTCCTCTTGCCGGATCCCTAGCTCTCCGATGAAGTCCTTCATCCACAATATTTCCTTGCCAGCTTCCACAGTTGCCATGTACTCCGCTTCTATGGTTGACAATGCAACCATCTTCTACAGACTCGATTGCCACAAAACAGCTCCCCCTGCATATGTCATGACGTATGTGGGTGTTGACCGACTAGTATCCGCATCAGCCGACATATCCAAATTGGTGAAATTGTCAAGTTGGGGTTTACCGGAGCCGAATCGGAGACACATACTTGAGGTGCCTTTCAAGTACCGGAGTATCCATTTTACCGCATTCCAGTGCTCCTTGCCGGGATTGCTCATGAACCGGCTCACCACTCTAACTGCATATTTGATATCCGATCGGGTACACACCATTGTGTACATTAAGCTCCCGATGGCAGAGGCATATGGTATCTTCATCATATCCACCTTCTCTGCCTTCTTCTTCGGGCTTTGCTTACCGGATAACCTGTAGTTTGTCGGGAGTGTCGATCTGACCGGTTTAGCATCTGACATGTTGAACAACTGAAGCAACTTTGTCACGTACTTCTCCTGTGACAACCACAATTGCTTCTTTGACCGGTCCCGGATGATATGCATCCCTAGTATCTGTCTTGCCGGACCCAAGTCTTTCATTGAGAAGGTTCGGTTCAGAGCCTTCTTCAGCATCCGTATCTTGACTTGGTCTCGTCCGACAATCAACATGTCGTCCACGTATAGGAGGAGTATCAGGAAGTCTCCACCTTCGAACTTCTTCACAAATACGCAGTGATCGGCCTACGTCTTGTGGTATCCTTGATCGGTCATGAAGGAGTTGAACTTCCGGTACCATTGTCGGGGAGCCTGCTTCAAACAGTAGAGGCTCTTCTTGAACCGGAAAACCATGTGCTCCTTCTCTTTCTTCTCAAATCCCTCCGGTTGCTGCATGTAGATCTCCTCTTTGAGGTTGCCGTGGAGGAACGCCATCTTCACGTCTAACTGCTCTACCTCGAGGTCCATGCTTGCCGTTATGCTCAACATCGTCCGGATGGAAGTCATCTTTACTACCGGGGAAAATATCAAGTCGAAGTCCACGCCCTTCTTCTGCTGGAACCCCTTCACCACGATCCTAGCTTTGTACCTTGGGGGGTTGCTAGCATCTCCCGGTTTCAACTTGTACACCTACTTATTCCGGAGTGCTCGTTTTCCTTTCGGCAACTCCACCAATTCATATGTGTGGTTCTCATGCAGGGAATCCATCTCGTCCTACATGGCACTTAACCACTTGTGGCTATGGGTGTCATCCTTTGCTTCTTCGAAGCTTTCCGGCTCCCCCTCATCGGTCAACAATACATGTTTTGCATCCGGAAATCTCCGGGGGGCACTTCTTTCCTGGAGAGGATATCTCCGTCCTAGGTTTTCGGTAACCGGCTCTTGTGTCTATTCTTCATCCAAATCCGATTCGGGGTCTTATCCGGTTCCGGTTTCAACTTCCTCTCCTTCTTCTACCGGTTCGGTATCCTCACCGTAACTGGCCGGTTCTTCAAGTGTCAACCGGCTTCTAGCCGGGTAGGTTTGAATCTCATCAAACCGATCCTTACCGGTCGATTCAGAGTTCATTATCTTCATCTCCAACTACCAGTCGGTAAGGGTCTTGTCCTCCATGAAGATAATATCTCGACTCCGGAAAACCTTCTTGTCGACCGTATCCCACACTCGGTAGCCGAACTCATCATCGTCGTATCCGAGGAATATGCAAGGCCGGGACTTTGGATCCAACTTTGCTCTCCGGTCCTTTGCCACATGCACGTAAGCGAGACACCCGAAAACCTTTGTATGCCGGTAAGACACTTCCTTACTGGTCCACACTCTTTGCGGCATGTCTCCGTCCAAGGGCACTTAGGGTGCTCTATTTATCACGTACGTCAGCCCAAAACGTCTTGGGTAACTTGACATGTGCTAGCATACTCCGGACCCTCTCCATTATGGTCTGGTTCATCCTTTCCGCCAACCCATTGAGTTCCGGTGTCTTTGGCTCGGTAAATTTGAGCTGGATTCCCTTCGAGCGGCAATACTCCTCAAACTACCCCCGGTATTCGCCTCTATTATCTACTCGAACCGCCTTCAACTTCCGATTGGTTTCTCTTTCCACTCTTGCGTGGAGCTCCTTGAAGACGGATAACACTTGATCCTTCTTCTTCAGCGGTGTGGCCCACAACTTCCGGCTGTGGTCATCTATGAACGTCATGAAGTACTGCGATCTGGCATGTGACTTTGTGTCCACTTGATACACATCGGTATGCACCAGCTCTAGTGGTGCATTACGTCTCATCGGTGGCCTTGAGTGGAAGGAGGTCCAGTTTTGCTTACCGGCCAGGTAGTCGGTGCACTTCTCAAGATGCACATCTTTCACCGGAATGAGGTTGTCTTCGGCAAGCCTCTTCATCCCCTTCTCGCTCATGTGACACAGTCTCTTGTGCCACAGCTCACCGGCAGTGTAGGATGCAACGTTCACTTCTTCTTCCCCGCATAACCGGGCATTCATTAGGTATAGAGTGTTGGCTTTCCAGGACCAAGCCACTATTAGGCTCGCTTTGCTGAACTTCATGACTACGTTCCGGATGCTACCCGTGTAGCCTTCATCATCTAGCCAACCGGCTGATATTAGGTTCAGTTGAACCTCCGGAATGTGTCGAACATCCTTTAGCAGCAGCTTGCATACGGTTGGTGTTGTCAACTACACGTCTCGTATGCCGACAATTCGGCATGTACCTTCATTCCCCATTTGGACACAACCGTGCTCACCGACTGTGTAGGATGAGAAGCATTTCTAGTTCGGGGTAAGGTGGAACGACGCTCCGGAATCAGCAACCCACGTTATCTCGTCGCCGTCAAGGTTCAACTCAACTCTCCTAAGTGATGAGCATCAACTCTTCTTCACTTGCCGCGATTGCCGTCATTCCCTTCCGGTCTGGTCCTCGCCGATCCGAACCGTTTCGGTCTGGTGACTTCTTCGAATCGGTATTGTCGGTTCCATTGTCCTTTTGGAAATGCCGACAGTTCTTCTGGACGTGCCCCGGCTTGCCGCAATAGAAGCAAGTGGGCCTCCCCCTTGACTTTGACCATGTCCCCGACTTTTCCCGATTCTGGGGACTACGGTTCCTTTGTCTTCCACGTTGCGATTCGGTAAGGAGCACTTTGGAGTCGGAGCTCGTATCCTTGTCTTTCTGATGTGCCTCCTCATCTAGCAAGCTCGACTTGACTCTTGCTAGGGATAACTGTTTTCCTTCCGGCCTGGCGTTGCCCAAAGTGACAACTAACGTCTCCCAGCTATCTGGGAGGGAACCGAGTAGGAGCAATACTAGTACCTCATCCGTGAGAGGTACTTCCAATGATGTTGCTTGGTGAATCAGCCCCTGGAAGGCATTCATGTGCTCCGCCATGCTGGAGCCATCTTGGTACCAGAGTCTTACTAGCTTCCGGAAAACCGAAACCCGATTAACAACATTTTAGTTCCGAAACATAATGCCGATCTTCTCCCAGAGATCATGAGCCTTGCTCCTTCATTGAAGCTATTGTACAGGCTCATGTCGATGAAACACCGGATGTATGTCGTTGTCTTCATGTGCATCACCTCCCACACTGTGGCATCGATCTTGTCCGGTCTCTTGTCCCTGAACTCAACTGGCAACCAAAGATCTTTGACCATGAGCATGTCCCTCATCTTCGACTTCCACACTGAATAGTTGGAGCTAGTGAACTTGAATATGCCGTTGAACGATTCTTCCATTTTCTGTGTTGTTTGCTCTGATACAAGATTGTAGAGAATATGCAGAATAATCTTCGGCCACAACCGAGACTTAGATCACTAAGTACACAAACAGAAGAGAATGCACAGGATGTTAACGTGGAAAACCCTAAACGGGAAAAACCACGGGAGCCCACAGACTCCGAACTATCACTATGTAAGGAGAATACAATAGGGGAACACAGAGGCAACGACCTCGTACTCACAATCTTTGCCTGGCGGCAGTTACAATAGAGATTCAATCTGTCTCTCTCTCTTTCCCTCTTCTACGCTCTGTACAGTAGTTACACCAATAACTCTATACAACAAAATAACGACTACAACCAAGAGTTTGCCCTAGGTCATATTTATACTAATATGACTTTCGGGCTATTTACAAACATAGCCCTAGTGGGCTATTTGGAACATATTTACATATATGTCCTTTCTTCCGGTGAGAGGTTCTCACTGGGCCTGCAACATCCGGTTCTGACCGGGTACTCATCATCCGGTTCTCCACGGGCCTTCATCATCGCATCTGGAGGGACCGAGATCCTAACAGTCTTGTGGCAAACTCTGTAAATTTCGCTGGAATTCCTACTCTGTCTGCGCCCTGCATTCGGATTTCCACAACTTGATGGAACCGCGGAACCCGTATTAATAATTTATCCATTGTTAGCGTAATCTGGCAATCGGCAATTGCTAGCCAAATCGGGTCTGTCGCCGACGCTGTGTCTTGTTCGTGGTTGGCGGTGTGCCTAGATTCTTGGCACATGCATTCCACATTGGCTTCATTTGCTTTCGTAGCTTTGCGGAAATTGTCTTGCTCTGTCGAGTCCGTGTTTTTCACCTTATTGCGGGTCGTGACTTGGTGGACTTCCATCGTGATTGTGTTCACTGTTGGTCCCTTCCCTTCATTGTGTCATGGGCATTGAGTCGTAGTGGCCTGGTTGTTGACAAATAAAACAGTGGACATTGGACTCACCTTTTTCTACCACTGGGCAAACCATGGGCTCCATAGGTGGCAGCTATGTTTCCCATGACCGCTGGAACGCCTATTGTTACGGGGTTTCTATTGGTATTCATGACGATTATCTTGGCGCTGCTCTTCCTCTGAACTTTCGTCGGGGATACGCTGATTCCGTGATTGTCGATTGCCTCTGTATGAGCGGGGCTTAGCCTGACCCCTACGATTGTTGGTGGCACAGGGGTTATCGTGGCGACGCCCTCCCCGAGGATTGTACTGGTCATGGCTTGGGTATTCCTCTTCCTCTTGACCTTGTTCGTCTGAATATGGATAATTGTTGGGGCGAAGATTGTTCAGTTGGCCCGAACGATGATTACGCTCTAGATTTCGGTAGCGCTCCTCCTGTCGATCCTTGTCGTTCTCACAGTTTGTCCGTTCAGACTCCATACTGCGAGCTGTTGGTTTGGGTCGATTTAACATGTTATATTCCCATTGATCCACCGTATGTACCCTTGAGTGACAAATCGGACAGAGGATTCACATGTTGCAATCCACCACAGAATGCCCTGAGTTCAAACAAATCGTGCACTATATGGCTTGCTGGAAGGTGTACTCCTCGTCTGTAGGTAATGCTTGACACAACGATGTCATGGACACCCCCTTGTCATCGTCTTCCAATTCGAGTTGTAGGGCCCGTTCTATAACCATGTCGACCATTTGGCCTGTAAAATTTTGCATTCCTAACATTGTTCGGAAGGGTTGACACAACGCTGCCAAAAATGTCTTTTTCACTTCATCCTCCATAGGAGCTCTAATCAATTGGTGTCGTAGGCTTTGGGAACACAAGCTAAAATCAACAACGGACTCTTGCTAGAGTTGTTTAATTGTATAGAACTGACCGATAATTTCACGTTGCGGAATGCTTCAGTGAAAGAATCGTAAAAACGCCGATTGGAGTTGGTCGAATGATGCAAACGACACAATGTTAAGTTGGGAATGCCAACGGGTAGCTCGTCCGTCCAAGGTTAATCCAAATTTTGCGATTTTTGACACGTGCACTTCAGCCTCCGAAAGCCGCTATGACATATGGTTCGCGTTCTAGACATTCAAGAATGACCATGCATGGCCCTGAGCGTTGGTATCTCTGCTGAAACGATGGTATGAGAAAGCCATCACGGTAGACTGGTTGGTGCTAAGGTAAGTGTTGTCGACACGATGTGGGGGTGTTTGACTTACAGTCGATGCTCCTTGGAGAGGAGAACCATGAAGATGCGTCAATGAGTATGCACACTAACAACAAAATGTTGTACACAGCACACAGAGACCCTGTGGTTGTGGTGGTCGAGGTGGATCAACGTACAATATAGGCGGCCCAACAAGAGCAGAATCGGAGGCACAAAGATGGTGTTGACAGCAATTCGGGACCCTCCAGAAACAAGGGGAGTCCTAACAGCACCTGAAACCGGCAAGGCAAAGCTGACACGGAATGTTGCTGATGTGGCTGGAATGGCCGCAAAGAAAACGAGTGCTGGAAGAAAAGAGCCGATTTGGACAAAACCGGTGTGCCTGATCGCACTTCGTCGGAGCCTCGGAGGGAGCCAGGTTGGGACCGACCCTCGTAATGAACCATAAGGCCTACCGGATGGGAGAATCTGACTCGAAGTCAGAAGAAGTTTGGTATGTGAACTCCGGAGCTTCAAACCATATGATGAACCACAAAGAGTGGTTCTCCTTTCTCGAGAAGCCAGAAAAGTCGGGGATAGTCAAAACCGGAGACGATACCCCACATCCTATCGAGCACATCAAGGATGTCCCACTAAGCCATGTTAGCCAGAAAGGGGTCATGAGGAACATCCTGCATGTTCCGACGATCACCAAGAACTTGGTGTTGGTCGGCCAGATCATAGATCAAGGAATGTAGGTCCGATTCACTCAGCATCGGGATGGAAGAATGGTCATCCTCGAAACCAATGATGGTTGCACCGCTATGTTCGTGAAAGGGCAGAAAGTCGAGTCCGACATCGACCTATGGCATACACGGATAGGAAACATCAACTTCCGGAAGCTTCAGGAGATGCAGTCGAAACATGTGGTTTTTGGACTGCCAAAATTCAGTGGCTAGAAAGGCCAAATATGTGAAGCTTGCCAGCTCGGGAGCTAGCATAGGCTTCTATTCTGCAATGAGAAGAATCGGAGCCGGAATCGGCTTGATCTCATCCATTTGGATGTGTGGGGACTGGCTTAAAATGTGAGCATCAGCGGGAGTCGATATTTTGTCTCCTTCATCAATGATTTCAGCCGACACACCGGGATCTACTTAATCGAGAAGAAGAGCGAAGTCTTCTTGTGCTTCTAGGACTTAAATAATCATGTTGAACGAGAAACCGGAAGGAAGATCAAGTGTTTGAGATCGGATTGCGAAAAAGAGTACTTTTCCGACCAGTGAACTACTTATTTGCAGACCAAGGGAATCCAATGGGAGTTCTCCTATAGATACCCACCAGAGCAGAACGGCGTACTGGAACGTCGGAACCGGACGTTGCTAGAAGTGAAGTGCATGCCCCAGATTTATTGGGCCAAAACAATTCGGACGGGGCTCTACATACAGAATCAGATATCTGCCTCAGAGACAAAGGTGTCGCCGCACGAATTGTACTTGGTGCAGAAGAAGAATTTGGCACACCTACGAGTATTCAGCAACATTGACTATGTGCATGTGCCGGATGAGAACCAGGAGAAACTAGATGCCAAATCTGAGAAGTGCATCTTGGTGGGCTACTTCAACGAATAGAAGGGGTACAAGTGCTACAACCCCCCTTCGAAGCAAGTCCGAGTTAGCCGTGATGTCGTCTTCAACAAATCCTCATCTTGGTACTTCTCATCACCCGAACTCTAGCAGATTCCTGTGGACAATGCAACTGATATTGGAATAGATGGAAACATAGCAGATTCTGAACCAGATTGTCTGACCTCTCTCCAGATCAGTGAACAGAATTTGGACTGGTTGGGCTAGAGCAGTCAACCGGATGACGAGCCGGCGAGTAGGGAAGACTCGGTCGTGCTCTCCCCACGCAAGGAACCAAGGAGATGGTTCACATGCAAAGAGAAAGGGAAGAAGAAGATGCCAGAGTATGGCACGGATAGGGAAGAGACAAATCAGAGCGAATCTGACTCCAGAAATAACAAAGATGGATCTTCGGAAGAGAAGTCTGAGTCGGTCAAGAGGGCCACGAAATCGGTGAACCAAAAGGTGTGCCGATGCACCCGCCAAAAGCACCTCGTAGTTCGGTACGGATATAACGAGTATATGGCGCATCATTATGAGTACATGTTGAAGGTAGCAACCGTGCGTGAGCTGGAGAGCTACGTAGAAGCGACTAAGGATATGAATTGGGAGAAGGCCATGAAAGAAGAGATGCACACACTCATGGAATATGAGACATAGGACTTAGTGGATGTACCGAAAAGAGTAAACCCGATCAGTTGCCGGTGGGTGTATAAAGTCAAATACAATGTTGATGGCTCCGTGAACCGGTACAAGGCCCAAATTGTGGCAAAAGGCTACGTGCAGCAACACGAACTCGATTATGACGAGACCTTCACGCACGTTGCGAAGATGAAAACAGTTCATGTATTGCTTTCGGTGGAACCGGCAAAGGGGTGGCATCTACATCAGATGGATGTGAAAAATGCATTTCTGCAAGGCGACCTTGAACAGGTGCATATGGTTGAGCTCCCCGGATTTCATTATGGAATGAACATGTCCGCTATTTGCCGACTGAAGAATTCCCTTTACAAACTAAAGCAAGCCCCGCGTGCCTGGAGCACGAAAATCAAGCAGCAACTGCGTCAGATGGGGTTTGTCACGTCGAAGTCAGATTCTTCATTGTTCATCTAGTGAGGTTGGCATGGACCAGAAGGGAACTTATCCCTAGAGAAGGTGAAGTCGAGCTTGCTGAATGAGGAAGCTCATCGGAAGGATAGAGAGGCAATCACTGACTTGAAGGCCTTAGGCATCGAAGGTGACATGAACCGAGTAAGAGGCCAAAATAGAAGTCTCCAGAATCGGGAGAAATCGTGGACAAGGTCAAAGTCGTGGGGAAGGCCCACATGCTTCTATTGTGGGAAGCCGAGGCACTTTCAAAAGAATTGGCAACACTTCCGAAAGGAGAAAACGGGAGCCGATGGTGCCGAACCGAAGAAGATTCCGGAAAGAAGGGGCACCTCGGCAATTACGACGAGTGATGAAGAGTTGTTGCTCATTACTCAGCAAAGTGAGCTAAACCTCGTCCGTGAGGAATAGACATGGGTGGTTAATTTAGGTGCGTCATTTCACCTAACCTTTGACCGAAAGTGTTTCTCAACATACAAGGTCGGAGATCATGGTCTTGTACAAATGGGAAATGGAGCATGCCGAATTGTCGGCATAGGAGATGTGTGTTTGGAAACTTCTACCGGGTGCGGATTGATATTGAGAGATGTCTGACACGTTCCAGAAGTTCGACTTTATCTGATATCAACCGGTCGCTGGATGACAAAGGCTACACAGGTAGCATTCGGAACGGTGTCATGAAGTTCTGCAAAGGGAGCCTGATTGTGGCTTGTGCCTGGAAAACCAACACATTGTATCTAATGCATGCCCGAATATGTCGCAAGGAGGTAAACATGGTAGTCGACACATCCGGTGAGTTGTGGCACTAGAGGCTATGCCACATGAGCTAGAAAGGAATGCAAATGCTAGCCGAAAATTATCTCTTGTTGGAGATAAAGAATGTGCATCTGAAGAAATGTGTTGACTATCTGGCCGACAAACAAAATAGAGCCGTTTTTCGACCGAGGCCCCCGATTCAAAGGAATACCATTTTGGAACTTGTACACACCGATGTATGCTATGTAGACGCAAAGCCTCATTCTAGTGGACAATACTTGGTAACCTTCATTGAAGATCACAGTCATAAGTTGTGGGCTTGCGTATTGACAACGAAGGATCAAGTACTGAGTGTCTTCAACGAGAATCGAGAGAGAAATCGGTCGGAAGTTGAAGGCGGTTAAGACGGACAACAACGATGAATACTGAGGGCAATTCAAGGAGTACTGCCGATCTCAAGGTATTCGGCTAGAGTACATAGTGCCAAAGATGCTAGAGTTAAATGGTATGGCTGAGAGAATGAACCGGACTATCATGGAAAGAGTATGGTGTATGCTGGCACATTCGAAATTGTCGAAGATATACTGGGTTGAGGCGATGATGACAATTGTTTACATTACAAACAGGTCTCCTTCGGTACCATTGGAAGGAGACATACCACAAAGGTGTTGGGAAACAGGTCCCTCCGGATGGGAAGAGAAGAGGCAAGTTGATGAGTAACTCGGGACATTGTATTTGTAAATAGTCAAAATGTGCCACATGTGGGCTATGTATGTAAATAGCCGTAAAGTTGGATAAGTAGAAATACAACTAGGGAAAAATTTAGTAAAGGCGTGGTAGATCATTGTTGTATGATTAGGTTGTGAGTTACAAGAAGGTAGTGGCCTCTGTAATTGTGTAAGACAGAGAGAGAGAGTGAGTGAGAGAGTTAGTGCATAACTTTGTAGCCAACTATTGATGAAGAAGATCTCGAGGTCATCGCCTTTGAGTTTCTTGTTGTATTTTGTCTCTACATATAGTGATTTTGTTTCTCAGGGTTTGTGGACTCCTGTGTTTTTTCCCATTTTGGGTTTTCAACGTAAAATATCAGTGTCTCAGTTCTTTCTGTTTTTCTTCGTTTTCTACCACTCATTTTTTTGTTTGTGTATCTATTTCACTCATTTCTCAGTACCAACATACCCACACGAAACCGGTTGTGGCCAGTTGATTCTTGACAAAGTGGTATCAGAGCGATGGAAGACTCGTTCGGTAGCATGTTCAAGTTAAATAGCTCCAACTACTCAGTGTGGAAGTCGAAGATGAGAGACATGCTCGTGTGTAAAGACCTCTGGCTGTCGGTGCAATTCGGAGACAAAAGACTCGACAAGATCGATGCATCGACTTGGGAAATCATGCATCTGAAGGCGGCAACATCTATAAAGTGTTTTATAGATATGAGTCTATACAACAACTTTGATGAAGAGACGAGTGCTGACATCCTCTGGAAGAAGATTGGCGTGATTTTCCAAAACAAGAATGCCTTGAACACAGTTTCCATTTTTAGGAAAAGTGAGACTCCGGTATCAAGATGGCTCCAGCATGGCGGAGCACATCAATGCTTTTCAAGGACTGATGAACCAAACCACCTCTCTAAAATTACCTCTTGCCGACGAGGTATTAGCATTGTTGCTGTTAGGATCCCTTCCGGACAACTGGGAAACGTTGGTTGTCACAAGGGAAACACCTATCCTTAGAGTAGGTGAAGTCGATCTTGTTGAATGAAGAAGCTCGCCAGTAGGACCGAGACTCCAATACTGACCAGAAGGCCTTCGTCACAGAAGGTGACACGATTCGAGGAAGACGCTGAAATCGAAGTCCCCAGAACCTAGATAAGTCAGGGACTAGCTCAAAGTTGAGGGGAAGGCCCACGTACTTCTATTGTGGGAAGTCGGGGCACTTCCAAAAGAATTGTCAACATTTACAAAAGAAAAAGGGGGGAGCCGATGGTGTGCAGCCGAAGTTGATTTCTGACAGTAAGAACACCTCGACAATCGCAACAAGTGAGGAGGAATTGCTACTGATCAACAAGCAGAACAAAGTGAACCTTGTCAATGATGAATCAACATGGGTGGTCGATTTGGGTCCGTCATTCCACCTAACCCCCAACCGGAAATGTGTCTCATCCTACAAAGCCGGTGATATCTGATCTATAAAGATGGGAAATGGAGCATGCTGAATCGTCGGCATTGGAGATGTGTGTTTGGTAATGCTAACCGGGTGCAGACTTTTGTTTAGAGATGTACGACACGTTCCGGAGGTTCGATTGAACTTGATATCAACTGGTCGGCTGGATGACGAAGGCTACATGGGTAGCTTCCGGAATGACATCATGAAGTTTTGCAAAGAGAGCCTGATCGTGACTTGAGCCCGGAAGACAAACACACTATATTTGATACATGCTCGAATCTGCCGAGGGGAAACAAACGTGGCGGCTGACACGGTCGGTGAACATAGCATAGGAGGTTGTGCCACATGAGCTAGAAGGGGGTGTGAAAGCTTGCCGAGGACAACCTCATTCCAGAGGTGAAGAATGTGCAACTTGAAAAGTGCACAGATCGCTTGGCCAGAAAGCAAAATCGAACATCCTTCCGATCCAGGCCCCCGATGAGGAAGAAAATGCCGCTTGAACTCGTGCATATAGACATATGCTATGTGAATACAAAGTCGCATGATGGTTCACAATATTTCATGAGCTTCATTGATGATTGTAGCTGGAAGTTGTGGGCTTCTATGCTGAAGACGAAGGATCAAGTGTTATCCGTCTTCTAAGAGTTTCAAGTGAGGGCCGAGAGGGAAACCGGCTGAAAACTGAAGGTAGTCTGAGAGGACAATGGCGGAGAGTACCGTGGGCAGTTCCAGGAATACTACCGAAATCAAGAAATTCGGCATGAGTATACCGTGCCAAAGACGCCAGAACTTAATGGGTGTCATGATATGGCAAGACTCGAACCCATGACCTTATGTTATATGGGTCGAGCTCTTAACCATTATACCATCTATTGTAATACATAAGATATTATTTTCATTTAAGCTTTATTATAGGAAATTAATGTATATTCCAGATTTCTCTAGAACATTCTAAAAGCTTCAGGATTACTCCTGAGAACACTATAAAAGAAGGCACTAGGCATTATTTTGAACCAAATTGGTTCAACGCCAGTCTTAAGCCTCGTAACCCTTTTGTACTTACTCTTCACATAATATATCATCTGTTATCATCATCTCTCTCTCTCTCTCTCCTCTTCTCTCTTTCTCCCTCTCAGGAGTCTTACAAAATCCCGTCCTTTTTGTACTAATAGTACTTCCCTTCTCTAGTATTAATTCTCTCTCTATTTTAGTACTATTCCTGACAGTTTGAACCAATTTTTCCTCTCTAGTCTTTCTTTTGGTTTCCCTCATCCTCTTATCCTTTTTCTATACACTGGCTTCTGTTAGCGCCCAAGAATACCAATTCGTTTTCTCCGAGCTACATGGTCTAAAAGAAAAATTTGTTGCCTTTGAACAAGAAAACCAACGATTGTTAGGGGATCTTCAACAAATCGCCCTAGAAAAATAGCAAACGCAGCAACAACATGGGGAGTTAGCATTGCGTGTGCAACAACTCGAAGCAGCTTTGCAACAACAAGGATCAAGTCCCCACGGATTTTATAAAGAACCCAAGATTGGGCTTCCTATGAAATTTGATGGAATGCGATCGCAATTTAGGGGATTCCTCAATCAAGTACGCTTAGTCATTCAAATGCATCCTTCTCGATACCCCACTGATGCATCCCGAGTCGGCCTAATAGGCACGTTGCTTAGCGGCTCAACCTTGGCATGGTTTGCTCCGGTTCTGGAAAAACAATCGCCCTTACTTAATAACTTTGAAGACTTTATTAGTGAGTTTAAAGCTTGCTTTGGAGATACAGACAGCATCCGGACAACGATCAACAAAATCCAACGATTGCATCAAAGAGATCGTCTACTCGCTTCAGATATCCCCTAGGATGATCAGGCACTAATGGAGCAGTTTCGCTGCGGTCTGCGAAACGATGTCAAAGATCTACTTCTAACCTTCCCTGAAGAGCCAAAGTCTCTTACGGAGGCAATCAGTCGAACGGTCCGATGTGACAACCGCCGTTTGGAACGTCAATTACAAATACCACGCTCTAGGCCAGAGCCCACTTACGCCTAAGTCGCGGCTAAACCGTTTGCACGAGACATACCTCAAGCAAATACTCCAACGCCGATGGAGATCGACATCATGTGTCGACGTGGCCCCATTATCGGAAGAAGAAAAGCAACGACAACATGCAAATCGATTATGTCTGTTGAGAGACAAGCTCAACATTCGTGCGTAATACGATGCGTAACCCAGTGCATAGACTGGGTGTGTAAATCGGTACGCATAACATGGTTGTATTAGTGCGTAAATTGGAAGGCCATTAGTATGATATTCCTCATAAGGAATAATTTTGGGAGTTAGTGCAGAGCTCACTTATGAGCATTGAAGTATGTGTCAGTACTTTTGTTACTCTGTATGGACTTGTATAAAAGTGCTCACTGAGCACATCCTATGTACAGATCGAGTATTATTTTGAATCGAGTTTTTCTGTGTGTTCTCTCTCTCTGTCTCTCCCACATACTATGCATATACAAGCTCTCCATTAAACCTGCGTATTTTCTGTGTTCGGTTTCCTATTGCTTTCGCATGCTATTCTTTACATGGTATCAGAGCGTGAGGGTTGAGAACCTCTGCAACCGACATAGCTTGAAAGGGAAACTAACCAAGAAGAACAGGTAAAACCGATGGATAGAGGCATGGCTAGCTCGCTTCCGACGGAGAAGCTCAACAGAAACAACTACGCGTCTTGGTCCTACAAGATGCACCAATACCTTCTCGGGCACGGTTACTGGAGCTATGTCGACGGAGCAAATGACACAGCACCCGAATCGACACAGAGATTTCCTGGTGTGGGAACAGTCGGTGAGTAGAGTATTGTACTGCTTCATGTCTTGTGTGGGCGAACAGCTCCTAAGCTACATTCGGCATGCAAAAATGCCGAAAGATGCTTGGGGAAATCTGAAGCAAATTTTCACCGCAAGCACTACAACCAGGAAGCTTCAACTCTGACAGGAGCTGAGCAACCTACGACAACACGATTTGTCGGTGGTTGATTACACCTCGAAGATCAAAGATATATGTCAGTCCTTAGCCTCCATCGATGTGAACGTCGAGGAAGGCGAGATGGTGCAGATCTGTCTCGGTGGACTGGCATCGAAGTTCAGAGCATTCCGAACTGCTGTGTGTACATGGGAGAATACGTCGTTGTTTTTCGACCTACAGTCGATGCTCCTTATAGAGGAGAACCACGCGGGTGCGTCGACGAGCACGCATGCCGAAAACAAGATGTTGTACATGGAGGGAGATAGGCCCCGTGGTCGTGGCAGCTGAGGCGAGTCAGTGCGCAATGGAGGCGGCCGACGGGATCAAGGACGAAGGCACCGAAGTGATGCCGACAACAATTCCAGACCCTCCGGAAATAGGGGGAGTCGAGGCGATGAGAACCGGCAAGGGAAATCCGTTGCGGAATGCAAGTACTGTGTCAAGAAAGGCCACAAGGAGAGTGATTGCTGGAAGAAGCGTGCTGATTCAGAGAGGACCGGATCCAGATCAAGCTCTGGACAAACCGACAAAGGAAATCGGCAACAATCGCACTACGCAACAAGGTTTGGAAAAGCCGGAAAAGGGTCAGCCTTCGTGACGAGACACGAAGCGAACTCGATGAAGATGTCCACCCCGAAATCGGATGAGGTGTGGTACGTCGACTCCGGGGCATCAAACCACATGACGTGCCACAAGGAGTGGTTCTCATACCTTGAGAAACCGATGCAACCGGGAGAAGTCGCAACCAGAGACGTCACTCCGCATCCGATCGTGAATGTCGATGAGGTTCCCATGAGCCAATTTTGGGCAGAAAGGGAAACTCATGAACGTGTTACACGTCCTCAGAATCACGAAGAACTTGGTATCGGTCGGATAGATCATCGACCAAGGGATGCAAGTTCGGTTCACGCATGTCGGGTGCTTCATCGAAAAAGAAGGACGAGTTATTGTGTAAGGGCGTAGAGACGGGAGGATCTTTATCCTCGACTCTAGTGACGGTGGCACCGCAATGTTCGGGAAAGGACAAAAAGTCGAGTCGGATATTGACTTATGGCACAAGCGGATAGACCTCAAAGGGTTCGTAGAAACGGAAATAGGACGGAAGATCAAGTGCTTGCAGTCAGATGGCAGAAAAGAGTACTACAACAGATGGGAATTAGGCGTGAATTCAGTTGTAGATACACGCCAGAGCAAAACGGCGTGGCCGAGAGGAAGAACCAATCAATTGTGGAGGCGGCACAGGCATTGCTGGAGGAAAAGAGCTTGCCCAAGTTCTATTGGTCCGAGACGATACAAACTGCGGTGTACATTCAAAATCGGATCAGAGAAAAAGTGTCGGCGCATGAGCTGTATTTCGGACGGAAGCCGGATCTGCGACACTTGAGAGTTTTCAGGAGCATTGCGTATGTGCATGTGCCGAAGGAGAAACGGAGGAAGTTGGACACGAAAGCTGAGAAGTGTATCTTGGTCGGCTATTCAGACGAGCATAAGGGTTATAAGTGTTGTTACCCTCGCACCAAACAAGCGCACGTGAGCCGCGACGTTGTGTTTGACGAATCCGCATCCTGGTACTTGCCTCCGACTCCGGACCTCACCTCCAATCCGATTTCTAACGATGAGGTCAGCGAGGCCGAGATGCCTCCGGATGAGCCTGAAATCGGGATCCGCGAAGAGAGTCCGATTTCATTTCGGTTAAGCAGACTGAATGGACGACTGAGTCGGTTCGATCAGTCTGATGAAGAGCCAGGGAGTAGTGGAGACTCGGTCGTGCATTCCCCGCGCAGGAAACCGAGGAGACGGCTTACACGCAAAGAAAAAGGGAAGAAGAAGGTGTCAGATTATGGCACGGATAGGAACTAGTCGGATCAACGCGAGTCCGATTCCGAGGGAAGTGACGATGGGTCTTTGAGAGCAAAGTCCACGTCGGCCATGAAAGCCTCAACATCGGCTAATGAGCAATTACGCCGATCTACCTGACAAAAGAACCCTGTTGTGTGGTTCGGTTACAACGAATACATGGCGCATCACTATGCATACATGACGTGTGTAGCGGAAGTGCGTGAGTTGGAGAGCGACGCAGAAGCGGCGAAGGACGTGAATTGGCGTGCTGCAATGGAGGAAGAGATGCGCACATTGGTGGAGAATGAAACCTGGGACCTGATTGACGCATCGAACGGTGTGAAGCCGATCGGATGTAGGTGGATGTACAAGGTCAAGTACAACACTGACGGCTTGGTCAACTGATACAAGGCCTAGTTAGTAGCGAAAGGCTATGCGCAAAAACACGGTATCGACTACAATGAGACGTTTGCGCCGGTCACGAAGATGACGACCCCGTGTTTTGATCGCGATCGCTGCGGCAAAGGGGTGGGACTTACATCAGATGGATGTAAGGAATGCGTTCCTGCAAGGTGAGCTTGAGGAACAGGTGTACATGGTACAACCCCCCAAATTTCCCTCTAGATCGAACACTTCGGCGGTGTGCCGATTGAAGAAGTCCCTTTACGGACTAAAGCAAGCCCCGCGTGCCTGGAACGCGAAGATCACGCAACGATTGCGTCGAATGGGCTTTGCGACGTCAAAATTAGACTCCTCATTGTTCATCCGGAAAGGTCGACTTGGGCCGGTTAGTATTTTACTTTATGTTGATGACTTGGTCATCACCGGCGCTGACCTAGGTGAGATAGACCGCGTGAAGCTCCAGCTTGCGGCATCATTCGACATGAAGGATCTGAGGGACCTTCATTACTTCCTCGGGATCGAAGTGATCCGTACCCCGAAAGGCATATTGATCAACCAACGTCATTACGCATTGAATATGCTCTTCAAGTTTGGGATGGCCGACTGTAAGTCCGTCTCAACTCCTCTGGATAGAACCGTCAAGCTTCGCCCCAATTCTGGAAAGGTATGCGACCCGACGAGGTTGCGACAAATGGTTGGAAGCCTTATATACTTGACCATCACTCGACCAGATCTCAGCTACCCAATCGGGGTGATTAGTCAGCTCATGGCGCGACCGACCGAGGAGCACCTTCAATGTGCACAACGCGTACTCCGGTACGTCAGTGGCACTAAGGACCGGGGGCTACTATATCGGACCGATACTGCCGTGTAGTTGGTCGGTTACACCGATGCTTATTGGGCCAGAAACGCCGACAATCGCCAATCCATGTCTGGTTTCGCGTTCTCTCTTGGGAGTGCCTCGATCGCGTGGAGTAGCAAGAAGCAGCCGACAGTTGCGCTATCAAGCACCGAAGCCGGGTATAGAGGAGTAGCTATCGCGACATGCGAAGCCATATGGTTGAAGGGGCTACTTAAGGATCTGCAAGTGGAGGTATCCGATCCAACGCCAATCTACTGCGACAACCTCAATAGCATCCAGCTAGCTAAGAACCCCATCTTCCACGCCTGGACTAAGCACATTGAGGTGTACTACCATTTCGTCCGTGAGCGTGTTCTCTCTGGTGAAGTCAAACTTCAGTATGTTCCGACGGATCGGCAGAACGCCGACATCTTCACTAAGCCTCTTGGTCTAGACAAGTTGCGGCAATTCTCGGGTGCGCTTGGGTTGCGTCACCTCAATGTGCCAAACTTGAGGGGGAGAAACGTCCCGAATGACCATGGAAGAGGGAGAGAAGTTCCGGAAGACGAAGACCGCGATGCCAAGTCGGATGACGAATTCGATTTCGGATCAGCTCAAGAAGCTGAGGGCGAACCCGCGGAAGATTCCGAAAGCAGACATAAGGGGAGTAGTCGAAAGAAAGAGCTGAAGCCAACCAAGGGCGAGAAGATCGAAGACAAGTTGGAGACAACCAACTCGGATGAGAGCGAAAACCGATCGGAGGAAGCCGAGTCGGTTCGGATGTTTGATTTGGATATGCTAAATCAACCAAGGGCCAAGCGAAAGAGAAGGCAGCAGAAGAGGCGCCAACACCGCAACAACAAGGAAGCTGAGAAGGGTCGTGTAAGCAGACAAGCCGACCGGAAGGGTCGAGGCCCGCGGAATTGAACGGGTCGTGGAGCGCGAGCGAGGCGTGAAGCCAGAAGGAACTGGAGCGTAGATCCAGGGGAACAGGTGGAACCTCAAGTTGAGCTTGAGGGGGAGTGTTGAGAGACAAGCTCAACATTCGTGCGTAATACGATGCGTAACCCAGTGCGTAGACTGGGTGCGTAAATCGGTAAGCATATCATGGCCCTATCGGTGTGTAAACCGGAAGGCCGTTAGTATGATATTCCTCGTAAGGAATAATTTTGGGAGTTAGTGTAGAGCTCACTAATGAGCATTGAAGTACATGTCAGTACTTCTGTCAGTCCGTATGGACTTGTATAAAAGTGCTCACTGAGCACATCCTATGTATAGATTGAATATTATTTTGAATCAATTTTTTCTGTGTGTTCTCCCTCTCTGTCTCTCCCGTGTACTGTGCATATACAAGGTCTCCATTAAACCTGCGTATTTTCTGTGTTCGGTTTCCTATTGCTTCCGCACGCTATTCTTTACAATGTCTTTATTGCGGTGGAACAGGGCATATCGCAATCAATTGTCCCCATAGGCCAAGAAGATAGGTAAATCAAATCATAGCTTGTACTAAACCCGAGTCAATTCTTCCCTTAGGAGTGTTTGATAGTATTAATAGTACTAATAGAGTGTCTGATAGTATTAATAGTACTAATAGCCCAAGTATCTCAAACAAATTTGAAATCCTTAGTCAATTAGATGAAGAGTTAAACGATTGAGTCTAGCCAAAATAGGAGTCATTTGGTTGGACAGCCCTAGATCTGTACAACCCATTAGTGGTTCCATTCCCTCCAAGCAAGTTAGTAATGTCTTCCTAGCCCAAGTCATGGTTAGTACTAAAAGTACTCCCCCACCCCAGTACACGTCCTAGCACTTCTAGATTCTAGAGCCAATTCCTGTTTCATGGATCGAAATTTTGCCCAAGCTTCTCAGATATCCTTAAGAAAACTTCCTTGCCCCACATCTATAGTAGTCATTGATGGTCGTCCCATTGCTTCCGGGAATATTGTAGTAGAGTCAAAACCCATTCAAATTGTCCTAGGTAGTTTTGTGTGTGTAGTAGCATTTAATATAATTAGTAGTCCAGAGCATCCCATTGTCCTGGGATTAACTTGATTTGAATTACATAATCCAGACATAGATTGGAGAACAAGAGAAGTCTGATATCGACAACCCCAAGAATGTACTCATCGAGTTTCGACCATTTCACTACGTCAATTACGTGAAGAAGGACACAAGAAGGCAATGTTCCTATTTGCAATATCAGTACATCCTTCCAGTACTATTAAGGAGGAATCCTTAGTGCAACTTCCAGCGAAATATCATCCTTATGCCGATGTATTTGACAAGGTAAAAGCCGGTATTCTTCCTCATCATCGTCCCTATGATTGTCCCATCGATTTACAACCAGGAGCAGAGCCAACTTGTCACCCACCGAGTTAGAAGTCCTTCGAGCCTACATAGAGGAGAACTTGGCAAGTGGGTTTATTCGTCATTCGAAATCTCCGGCCGGTGCACCCATTTTCTTTGTCAAGAAGAAAGATGGCTCACTTTGTCTTGTCGTTGATTACCGCAGCTTGAATAAAGTCACCATCCGGAATAGGTATGCACTTCCTCTTACATCAAGTCTTTTAGAGTGAGTTAATGGTGCCAAGTTTTTTACAAAAATCGATCTATGAGGAGCGTATAACCTCGTGCGGATCCGACCGAGAGATGAAGGGAAGATCGCCTTTCGCACACAGTATGGGCATTTCGAATATACTGTTATGCCATTCGGTCTAACCAATGCACCCGCAGTCTTCCAACACATGGCAAATGATATATTCAGAGACCTCTTGGATATCTGTTTGATCATCTATCTAGATGATCTATTGATTTATTCGAAGACCAAGGAAGAGCACAATTCTCAAGTACTATTAGTACTAAAAAGACTCCGCAAGAATGGTCTTTATGCCAAGCTAGAAAAATGTAGCTTTGACTGCAAGCAAGTGGAATTTCTAGGCTACGTCATCTCCTCAAAGGGCATCTCCATGGATCCAACTAAAGTCCAAACTGTGTTAGAGTGGCAAATTCCACGGTCGGTATGAGATGTACAATGTTTTCTAGGTTTTGCTAACTTCTACCGCAAGTTTATATAGGATTACTCGAAGATTATTTTACCTCTCACACAACTTACAAAGAAGGGACAAGCATTTCTTTGGTCCAATGAAGCGGACATGGCTTTTCGGCATCTTAAGAAAGCCTTTACATCAGCTCCTATTCTAGCTCATGTGGATACAAACAAACCATTCATCATGGAGGCTGATGCATCGGGTTTCGCCCTCAGTAACATCCTTTCTCAACAAGGAGATAAAGAAGAGTTACATCGTGTGGCTTCTCATTCGCGCAAATTCGATGCCGCGGAAATCAACTACGAAATACATGACAAGGAATTATTAGCCATCGTGGATTCCTTTGTGCAATAGCGGCATTTCTTAGAGGGCTCTCCACATCAAGTCATCGTCTTTAGTGATCACAAAAATCTTGCTCATTTCCAGAACGCTCGGGTGCTAAATCGACGGCAAACTCGGTGGGCTCAATTCCTCATGCGTTTTGACTTCAAAATCACATATCGACCGGGGAAGCAGCAAGGAAAAGCAGATGCGCTATCACGGCGATCATATCTTGCACCTTGTTCTGGTGATCCAGCGTTTGATAATCAAAAGCAAGTAATCTTGGGACCAACACGATTGCACACAACGCAGATTTTTCACACCCCAATGGATTCCCGGATTACCGATGCCATACGTGGGAACTTGAAGACAGACAGTTTTGCTCAAGACATTCTGGAGCACATTGATACCTCTCGGGCATCCTGTTCCCAATCTCAACAACCAGGTATAGACTACCGACAATTCGAATATCATGATGGTTTGTTATTCTTTAAAAAGCTTGTATATGTCCCCAATTGCTCCTGTCCCCTTCAAATCGTCCAAAATTGTCACGACACCTATACGGCGGGACATTTCGGTAGTACTAAGACGTTGGATCTCGTTCAATGATCTTTTTGGTGGCCCCATATGCGAAGTTTTGTCGACGACTACGTTCAGACTTGTGATGCTTGCTGCCGAGCAAAGATGACCCGACACCATCCATATGGCTTGTTGGAACCCTTACCGATTCCAAGTAAGCCGTGGCAGTCTATTTGTCTTGATTTTATCACAAATCTGCCAGTCTCGAAGGGGTTCGATGCTATCTTAACTGTCGTCGATTGATATACTAAGATGGTACATTTTGTGCCATGTACTAAGGTCATCACTAGCGAGGAAACTGCCGCCCTTGTCAAGCGTGAGGTATTTCGACATCATGGCCTCCTAGACAGTATCATCAGTGACCGAGGACCTCAATTCGTCTCCAAATTTTGGCAGCATCTCTTCAAGATGCTCAAGGTCTCTGGCAACCTCTCCTCCGGCCACCATCCCCACACCGATGGGCAGGCGGAACGAACAAACCAAACGCTGGAACAATATCTCCGGTGTTTTCTGAGTTATCAACAAGAAGATTGAGCCGATATTCTCCACTTTGCGGAGTTTGCATATAATAATGTTGTTCACTCCTCGATTCGGGTCTCCCCATTTTACGCTTATACCGGTTCTCATCCTCGCTTGTCGGTGATCGACACCCCGGAGCTACCTACCAATCCTCGTGTTGAGGATCATTTGGAGAGGCTACGCAACATCCAGATGGATCTCTCTACTCATCTTTGTCATGCTCAACACACAGAAGACTTATGCAGATCGTCATCGGCTTCCCTCCTCTTTTGCCATCGGAGATCGAGTATGGCTCTTACGTCGTCACATCAAGACTACTCAATCGTGCGACAAGTTGGATTAGCGATGACTCGGTCCTTTCCGTATTATTAGTAAGGTTAATGATGTCACGCTTCCGCCTTGATCTCCCTCCGCATCTTCAGATACATTCGGTTTTCCATAGCTCTCTTCTTGAACCTTATAAAGCAAATACTATTCCTGATCGTGTTACACCACCGCCGCCCCCGCTTGAGTTGGAAGCTGGCCCGGAGTATGAAGTTGTTGTCGTCCTCGATTCCAAACTTGTTCGCAACAAACTTTATTATTTGGTCGATTGGCTCGGCTATAGTCCGAGCGAACGTACTTGGGAACCCGTTGAGCATGTCGCCAATGCTCAGGATCTTCTTGCTGAGTTCCACCGAAAGTATCTGGACAAACCCGGTCCGCACTCAGCGCCGACTCATCCCACTCGTCTTCTTAAGGGGGAGATAGTGTCATGATATGGCAAAACTCAAACCCATGACCTTATGTTATATGGGTCGAGCTCTTGACCATTATACCATCTATTGTAATACGTAGGATATTATTTTCATTTAAGCTTTATTATAGGAAATTAATGTATATTCCAGATTTCTCTAGAACATTCTAGAAGCTTCAGGATTACTCCTAAGAACACTATAAAAGAAGGCACTAGGCATTATTTTGAACCAAATTGGTTCAACGCCAGTCTTAAGCCTCATAGCCCTTTTGTACTTACTCTTCACATAATATATCATCTGTTATCATCATCTCTCTCTCTCTCTCTCTCCTCTTCTCTCTTTCTCCCTCTCGGGAGTCTTACGCAGTCCCGTCCTCTTAGTACTAATAATACTTCCCTTCTCTAGTACTAATTCTCTCTCTATTTTAGTACTATTCCTGACAACGGGCTGGCCGAGAGAATGAATCAGACCATAATGAAGAGAAAGAATCAGACCTTAACGGGCTTGCACATGCTAAGTTACGGAAGACGTTTTGGGCTGAGGCGTTGATGACGGCAGCGTATGTGATAAATTGATCACCCTCAGTACCCTTGGACGGTGATGTTCCACAAAGGGTGTGGAGTGGCAAAGACGTATCTTACCGACATATGAGGGTGTTTGGTTGTCTTGCCTATGTGCATGTGGCAAAGGACTAGAGGGGAAAACTAGACCCGAAATTTCGACATGTATATTTCTTGGCTACGATGACGACGAATTCGGTTATCATCCATGGGACTTAGCTAATAAGAAGGTGATTAGGAGTTGTGACATTGTATTTATGGTGGAAAAGACAAGTGTCGATTGGGTGATTGAGAATAAATCTCCAATTACTGAATCGAGCCAAGTCGATGCTCGGCCGAATTGAGAGGAAATCGAATTAGAGCGAGTCGGCCGATTTAATACTCGACAAAATCGAGATTCGACTCAAGAACAAGGGGTACCGGCTGAACGAGGAATCGAATCCAACTCGGCAGAGAAAGTCAAAGAAGAACCGACCATGCCGAACGGAGGCCAAAGATATCCCTTGAGAGAGAGAAGGGCCCCCGGAGATTTCCGGATGAAGAGCGTGTGTTGCTTACCAATGAAGGGGAGACGGAAAGCTTCGAAGAAGCTAAACAAGATATCCACACCCAAGAGTGGTTGAGTGTCATGCAAGAGGAGATGGAATCCTTGCATGAGAACCACACATATGAATTGACTGAGTTGTTGAGAGGAAAGAAGGTGTTCCGCAATTAGTGGGTATACAAACTGAAACCGGGAGAAAGCAGAAATCCACCAAGATACAAAGCCTGAATCGTCGTGAAAGGTTTTCAACATAAGAAGGGTGTGGATTTTGACGAGATATTTGCCCCGGTGGTCAAGATGACATCCATCTTAATAGTGTTGAGCATAGCGACCAGCATGGATCTCAAAGTCGAGCAATTGGATGTCAAGACTGTTTCTGCACGGTGGTCTCGAAGAGGAGATCTATATGCACCAGTCGGAAGGATTCGTTCTTGGCTCCACCCCCCACCCATCAACACTTGTCCCAGCCGGCGTGCCAAAATTATTGGGTTGTTCGGCCGACAGTTAGTTACTGTATCTAACTGACAGAATAAGTCGAACGTTCTTCTTGTAACATTCTATCAAGATGATTGTGGTAGGAAGTGAATAGAAGAACTACTCGGTGATTAGAAATTGTGCTAGGTAACCTTGATCGACTACTTGGTTTTAATTTAATTACTGAGAATAACAATGCACAGAGAGACCGTCGACACAACAATACTCTAACTATTATCTTATGTTAATTCCAAAATAGAATGATAGATTTATAATGTTTTTTGTTTCCTCTTTTATAGGTAAAATCGAGAGTCTCTTTTCAAGATTACACTTGCCCTTGTTTGGCAAGAACAATTCCAAAACTATCTAACTCCTTCATATTTCTGAACATTGTCGACTCCGACCCTTTCACACTTGTTTGATTTTGCCCTTCCGACCATTTAGCCGACCGGCTAACACTTGGCACACTCGTAGGATAGTGCTTGGCACGGTCGAAACCCCGTCCTTGCTTACTCCTGGTGCCCTGAGGGTTCGGGGTCGTCATCGTCGACGCCATCTTCTTCGTCGTCATGGCGAATGTCAAACAATGAAGGTTCTTCTTCAGTCCCTTGTTCGGTGTTGGTCGCGTTTGCTTCCTTGTCCTATCCTGTTACATCATCGTCCTCTACATGTAGTTGGTCTGTGGAAGCTCCTAGTTCAACAGTCTATTGTCGGCATTGTCTTTCGTAGCCATCCAAGCGTACCAACATGTCGATGTCATGGGCATCAAATTCCTCCATTAAACGGGTTATCTCTTCCCTATGAATTGCCGCGAGTTCATACAAGACTCGAGCGAGGTCTTCTTGAATTATTTCAATGGCTTCATCAGTCATCTTGAACAATCTTGCGTCCTGCTTTTTGCAATTATCCCTGTCAACGTGTAATAATTGCAACTCTGTAGCCCGCACTGACCAGGTCTTCTAGCCTTTGTCGAGGGTATCGGCTACCAACTTCAACATTTTTTTCTTGTGAGCCCGTAACATGTGTCAAACTTTGTCTTCACCTATATTGACCTTATACTACATTGTGACCAATTCCTTTCGCATGTCCGCTATCCGAGCCTCCGTCGACCCTTGTTCAGTCATTAACTTTCTATTGTCTTTGCCTCCCATTGTTGCTCAAGAATCTTCTTTAACTCTTGAATTGCATTGTCCACGTTCTCCAACAATGCTCCTATCATGGTCTTGGCAAGTTCAATGCGGTCTTCCATCTTTTTCACATTTTCCTCGGCCTTGGCAGCTCTGTCGTTTGCCTCTTCGACCTTCTTCTCTGTCTGACGTAGCTGATCCCACAATTGTTGGTTGGGTACATGTGGAATGCTCACAAAGCCACAATGTTGCATATGGTCTTCAACCTGCTTTACCTTTTCCTGTGCTTGTCGGAGCCGCTCCAATAGTTCAGTGTTGTCCTTCGTAGCTCTCGAATATTGGTCATTAATAGATCAACTGCCACCGTGGCCTTTTTGCATCCTTCGGTCATGTTCTATTTAGCCTTGTTTGTTCTCGCATATTCTCAATGGAATTCCACCAGAGCCAGGTTCAATGGAGGCATCTGAATTGCCTCTCCCCTATACTTGGCGATCCTTTGTCGGGTGATTCGAACCAACTCCGGTTGTTCCTCTGGTTTGATTGCACCTATCATGGCCGTTTGAATCATGATTTGATCCCTATGTTCTTGGGCCATCATGGTAGATGCATACTGCAATATATGAGCTAGCCATTCCACAAGTTCAAAAGATGTTCCGAACAATAGAATTGTTGTTAATCCATGTGTTGTCGGCAGTAACACTAGTAGTCCCAATACCTCACTTGGGGTCATCGAGGAAGATTTCCTCTTTCCTAGACAACTCGTGTCGGTTGGATCGACACGCATCTCGTGTTCTATTTGTTGTACTGAGTGTGGCAGTGATTGTTGTTCTTCGACCTGTTGCCTCTTTGCAGCTTGTATATCTTCTTCTGTTTGTTGAAACCTCTAACTCTTCTGCTTCGTTCGGGGTGATTGTGGTTGATTCTTAGCCTCGGGTGTTCGGTTTGATTCTTGAATAGGCTGGGTTTGAGAAGACGGTTCCTGAACAGGTTGTGATTGGGGGTTCGAAGTCGACTCCTACTCCTACTAGGGTTCGGTTCGGTTTCCGATTGTTGGGTTGGTTCCGACTTGTGTCGATGCCGGTTCTTGCCACTCTTCTCGTGGCACTTTCCTCCTAGCCCTTGATGTTGATCTCGGTTGTGTTGGTTGCCCCCTGTCTTTCCTTGGGGTCTTACGCCGACTCTCCGTACTTGGTGTCGGGTAGAGTACTGTGAGCCATCAACCGAAGATGGGCTTCATTGGTTTGCCGTTTTGTACCCCTTTCAGTTGATCCCTCAGTGCTTTGCCTATCAGATATCCCTAGTCGATTGTCTCCCCATCATATGTGGCGATAATAAATGCAACTCTTTGTTTGGGCATACAATTGAACCTCGGACTGACGAACGCCACTTCCAACAAGAACTTGGCAACTTCCTGAAATAACTTGTCCTCTCCCCCCTCAGTCTTGTATGCTTTAGCTGATGGCGAATAATCAATGAAGTATGACCTTAGGATCGTGGGTTCCAGAGGGTTTGTACCATCAAACCCTTCCCTTTTTAGGTTCAAAAATCAGCGTACCTGTTTATTGGTGATCTTGGCTACATCGATTTGATTTATGATTTCTGAAGCTCGTGGATAGGGTTTGACATCTGCAATAATGTATCCTTGAAGACCCTTGGTGTGCAACCATTGACGAAGTCTATCAGATACAGGAATCGACATGGTTTCATCTTCTCTCATCTTGGAGTTGTTGGTGATTGTTAGAGAATAGAGAAAGTGTCGATCTGTTTGCTGGTTCCAGAAGGAAGAAGCATGAAAGCTCTGTGCTATGTGTGCTCGAAAACGTTTGTGTTGTTGTGAGACACAAAATGTGGAGGAAGAGTTTTTGGAGAAAAGTTGGGCCATGTTTTTTTTTTCGAGGGGTTTTAATGAATAAAAATATGCTATTAATGGTTGTGGTAGTATGAATATAGTAATAATAGCTTTTAATAACCATCACTCGTAATAAATAGTAAATGATAATTGTCTTGTCCATTTATAATCTAAAAAGGACAGTGCCAAGAATTCATCATAACAAGAATCAATTTCTGTTATATTTTTGCCAAGATTTTTTTTTTTTTTTTCTAATAAATAATATTTACACTTTGTACCCTTACCACATCACTGAGTGGTCGGCAGATTGTCAACGTCGACTCTGATTCTAAATGGATTTTTCGGTGTCGGTCCTTGATAAGGCTTAAGTCGGAACCCGTTCACCCATGTTGGCAGGATTTCACCAGCTAACGTTCTGACTTGATATGTCCCTTTTTTACTGTTGACTAACCAAAATGGTCCTGTCCACCAAAATCGAAGTTTGTTGGGCATGGGACCTATTGTTGTTTGGAATACCAATACTGGCTTTCTGACTTCGAACATCTTTTCCTTTTGTTTTTTGTGTCGGTCAACAAATGCCTTTGTTTGTCTTTGTTTATGTTATAATGCACACATGGCTTGAAGCCGACACTCTTCCATTACTAACAATTGTTCCTTCCTTATTCCTTCCGATTGTTCTTCATCCAATCTTTCAGTGATTTAAACTCGTAGTGTTGGAATTTGGAATTCGACTCGCATTACGACTTCGAGTCCGAATGCCATTCGGAACAAGATCGATTTGATAACTATCTTGTATGAAGTCCGATATGCCCACAAAGGACTACGAGGCTTGTGATCCCAGTCTGTTCTATTCTCATTAACGATTTTCCTCAGAATCATTTGTAATGTCTTGTTGGTCAATTATGCCAATCCATTGGCTTGAGGGTAGTACGGAGTACTTCTTTTATGTACTACTGCATATGAAGTGGATAGCTCATGTATAATTTTATTTATAAATTGAGTACCTTGATCACTTACCAGTTCAATTGGGCAACCAAATCGACACCATAGAGATTCATAAAGAAATTTTGTTGTGGATGTGGTCGTGTTATCTCGAAGTGCCTTGGCTTCAACCCACTTGGTATAGTAGTCGGTGGAGACCATAATATAGCGATTCCCAGTCTTTGCAGCTGCCCGTTTGAATGGTTCGATAAAGTTGAGACCCATTTTTGAAATGGTTCCAAAGGTAATACCGACTGATGTGGCGTCCTATCTTTTTCTGTGGGTTGGCAGGTCCGCTGACATAAATCGCATTGTCGACAATAGTCGACTACGTCTTTGAGGTAGTCAGCCACCAAATCTTCCTTGTCATTGTTTCCCCAGCATAATGACCGCCGACAATATCACAATGGGCGTCGCGCAAAACTGCTTCTTTCTCGTGTTGTCGAACCGCACGCCGCCATATCTTCCAAATCTTCATTGCCATTGTTTCCCCAACATAATGACCGCCGGCAATATCACAATGGGCCTCGCGCAAAACTGCTTCTTTCTCGTGTTGTCGAACCGCACGCCGCCATATATTCCAAATCTTCATTGCCACTGTTTCCCCAGCATAATGACCGCTGGCAATATCACAATGGGCCTCGCGCAAAATTGCTTCTTTCTCATGTTGTCGAACCGTGTGCCGCCATATCTTCCAAATCTTCATTGCCATTGTTTCCCCAGCATAATGACCTCCGCCCATATCACAATAGGCCTCGCGCAAAACTACTTCTTTCTCGTGTTGTCGAACCGTGTGCCGCCATATCCTGTGGGCTTCTTTATGGTATAATGTGTCATTCAAGAGACAAAAGTTTCCACTTCTTACCGCTAGCATTTTCCTTTCATCTAAGGGCATTCCTTCTAGTGGTAGTCCGATAATAAGGAAAATCATCATTTCGGTGATCCATAAATTTGCTTGATCTTCATCCATCCCTAGGGATGCCACTGTGTCGACTCGAAAAAATTGAGCGTCAAGAAAATCATCCTTTACTCTTGTACATGACTCTAGTCGACTCAGATAGTCGACGACTACATGTTGTACCCCTGGTCGATGGATTATGTCAAATTCAAACTCTCATAGCAATAATGTCTAGCGGGCCAGTTTTACTTTTAACTCCTGCTTGGACACTAAATATAATAATGTTGAATGGTCAACATGGAATGTGAATGTTTGGCCCAACAAGTAATGTCGGAATTTATTGATACTATAAGTCATGCTGAGAGCCTCACATTCTATTGTTGAGTAGTTTCATTCAGCCGTTGAAAGCTTCTGACTCGCATTGTAAACTGGTGTGTACCAATTCAGATCCGTCAGTTGCATTAACGAGCTTCCAATTGCCACATCGGACGCGTCAACAAAGACATGAAACTGCTTCTCCCAGTTGGGAGGTTGTACAATTGGTACCGTAGTGAGCATCTTCTTAAGGCAATCGTAAGCATCTTGCTCTACATTCGTCCATTGAAAAGGTGTTTTATGCACTGCCGCATGTAAAGGTGTTGCCACATCGGCTAGATACCGAATCATCCAACTATGCCTAATTTGGCCCAAAAATCTACTGAGATCTTTCAGATTAGTCTACGCCAGAGCTTCTATTATGCTTCCATTATTGCTTTCACTTTGTCGGGTTCGACTGTTATGCCTTCCTGACTAACAATATGGCCGAGTAACATACCACTCATTACTCCGAATGCACATTTAGTAGGATTGAGATTAAGTTAGCCTTGTCGACATCGTTCTAGACACGGACGTAAATGCTCAAAATGATTAGGTTTTTTACTATACATGGCAAAATCATCAAGAAATACCTGCATAAATGTAGGTATATAATTAGTGAATATTTCCTGAATGACCCTCTCAAATGTTGTTGGGGTTGTTTTTAAGCCAAACATCATTACGACTACAAAAAATACTCCCCATTCAGTTACAAATGTTGTTTTATCCTGATCCACTGGGTGCATTTGAAACAGATTATAGCCACTGAATCCATCCAGAAAGCTATAAATTTCATGTCCTTCCACCGCATCCAAAACTCCATCCGTAAAGGGTAACGGAAATGCATCTGTTACCATAACTGCATTAAGCTCTCGATAGTCGACACATACCCTGCTCTTTCCATTCTTCTTGGGTACGACTACGATTCGACTTAACCAAGTTTCCATCTTCACTAGTTGAATAAAACCGACTCTGAGTAGTTTGTCGATTTCCTCTTTTACTTTCATTGCATAATTGGGATTTAATCGGTACCGACGCTGTTGTATAGACTTTGCTTCTTGATGCAAATTTATCTGATGCTAACAGAAGGTTGGATCTAATCCCTTCATATATTCAAATGACCAGGAAAACACATCTTTATATTGACGCAATGAATCAGTCATCTTAGCTTTTTATTAGTCGACTCCAATTCTTTAGTTATCAGAATGGTCTTCGGTTCAGCATGGGTGTCAGCTAAGTTTAATTCTTTGAGTGCCGATGCTTGGACTCTTTGGGACATCTACATCTCCCTTTCTGTAACTTCCTATTGAAGTCATAATTCCTTCAATGTTTTGTCATCAATGGGAATTTCTTCTTCTTTATCTTCCTCACCCATATCTGGTGTAAACGTGTGCATGATGTTGACTTTGAATAGTGGAATGATCTTTGGATTGTCTTAAAAATATTGGTCTTCTTCGGCCTCATCCAATCCTTCCCTCATGTTTACTGCTTCGGCATGAACTGGTAAACATTGCTGAGTTGTATTGTCCATTTCTTGTGTTGACACCCGAATTTTACTCTTACCCTTCCAAAATGTTAAGATGGTATTGTTCCAATTCTGTTTGATATTTGTTGTCTTTGGCCAAGGTCGGCCTAATAATAATGGATATGCACCAGTTGCATCCAAATGAAGCACTACTGCCAACAATGACCTCTAATTGGCGAATTAGACCCATGGCCAGATTGTACTTGTGTCGGCCATTCTTAACCAGAAAGGACATGTGTTCCATTTAGTAATTCCGAGCCAATCACATGTGATCTTATTAATCACATTTACCCATAATCCACCGTCAACAATAGTATCGGTGACTTCTTGACCCCGAATTACTACTTTTATTGATGGACTTTGTTTATCCATTACTGTCGGTCCGGTGATCGTATTGTTGTAATTAACCGACACTTTTTCAGTCCCATTTTGTGCAATAATTGTTGCGACCTTCTCCGTGAATCTGGGCACTAATTTTAATAATCCCGCCAAGGGTAATGACCCTTGGCAATCTGCCAAGATTTTCCATGTTTCTTCATCTTCCAGTGACGTTTTTGGTGCCGACTATCCAACCAGTTGTGCCTCAGTTGATGCCGCATTGTCTTGCATCATTTTGGCGAAGTTATTGTTGTTGGCTTCCTCGACCCATTCCTTAGTCGCCTTCCGTACTACTTCCTGCACCTCCCACTCCGATTGTTTACCTTTACTACGAGTGGCTACTTGCTATATTTTTAGTACCACCATATTTACTGTCGATGCCTTTCCTTTATCTTTCGTGGGGCATTGATTTTCATACTGTCCATCTTTTTGCATATATAGCTATTTAGAATTGATGAGCCACTAGATTCTACAGGTTCATATTGAGGTTGATGAGCTCCTGAGATTCAGAATTATCCCTATCTCTGGAATCATGTTGAAATTGCTGAGACCCCTTCGGCTTACGGTTGTCATTAAATCGATGATTTGGTGGTCAATTATCCTCATTTCTTCTATAGTTATTGGACCTTTTTTCATTCGGATAACAACTTCGCTTGTAGGGATGTCGGTTATTGTTATCTCGTCAGGGTGAGAAGTTCCGATCATAATTATTTCGATTATCCCATTGGTAGTCATCTTGGTGATCCTCATCATATCAGTCATTACACTGATATTCATTACATCGATAATCGTCTCTCTGATTATCATCTCGATGACTATCATTCTGCCAGTTATCATCTCTATGGTTATCTTCACACCGAGAATCATCTCGCTGCTCCGACTGATAATGATCATCATCACGCGACCGATTCCAATTTTCCTGATAATTATTTTCAGGATGTATTTGTCGAACCAATGCAGCTCTTTTATTGAGTAGATTACACTCACACTACTTGACTGAATGAGCTTTGAATGGCAAATCATACAATGAGTGCGTATACTGCATTCTATTGTTGATTGCCCTGTGTTGAGGCAAGTAGTACATTGAACAGCTTGTCTGAACCTGAGCTCCTCTAATGTAGGTAAGTTCTAGTGTAACGTCGACATGCTCATACTACTATTATTGTGTGTCTGATCCATTGTCAGAGCTTTACCTACCACTTGCTCCAATGATTGATTCCGGAAATCGAACACTGCTAGAGTTGTTCGAAGAGGTTCACGTATAGCCTCCGGGAATATATCTTTCAATTCCTCATCTGGAATTGGCCATGAAATCTAAAGTCGAAAATTCTGAAATCGGATCACAATATGTGATACCGTTTCATGTGGTTCCTGATAGGCCGCATAGAATTGACCTATTAGATCCTTCGGTGGGATCCATTGATGAAACAATTGTGTGAATTTCGTAGCTAATTGTTCAAACGAGTCGAACGCTTTTGGCCCATTCTGGGCATACCAATTTGTCGATGGACCATCAAGCGATAAGACAAACTTGGTTGCGGCCGGTAGTCGCTGAGCCACATGGTTCATCTCCCATGTTGTCAAAAAATCTCTTCTATGCGCTTCCGCATCAACGCCATCTCAATATTTCGAGTAAGGGTAAGGCATATTGTCTACTCCCCAAATGTCGTAAAAAGAACTTTGATCAATTAAATCGGGCATTGCAACTCCCCCTCACCTTCTTGCTGAGTCTGATTGATAGGTACCGAATTGTCAGCACTCCCACCTCCTACACGTTGACTAACCGATTGTGTGCTTGGTCTTTTTCGGCCTACAGATGTAACCAAACTAGACGACATCCATTCCCTTCATCACGGCAATGGTACCGAAAGTTTGAATCTTTCATGGTGGATCACAATTTTAACAAGACACAAGCCGATCATTGTGTCTTTGTTAAGAAATATGAGGAGGATACTTTCTCATCCTCCTGTTGTATGTTGATATGCTAATTGTAGGATAGGACCCAAAGAAAATCAGAAGTTTGAAGAAGGCTCTGAGCTCGTATTGGAATTGGGGTTCCGAGTCGAGGGCAGGTACCAGGACGCGGACTCGTCAAACACAACGCCGCGGCTGACACGCGCTTGTTTGGTGCGAGGGTTATAGCACTTATAACCCTTCTACTCGTCCGAGTAACCGACCAAGATGCACTTCTCGGCCTTTGCGTCCAGCTTCCTCCTTTTCTCCTTCGGTACATGCACATACGCAATGCTACCAAACACCCTCAAGTGTCGCAAGTTCAGCTTCGTTCCGAAATATAGCTCGTGCGCCGACACTTTGTCTCCAATCCGGTTCTGGATGTATACCGCGGTCCTTACCGCCTCGGCCCAGCTGAACTTGGGCAAGCTCTTCTCCTCCAACATTGCCCATGCCGCTTCCACAATCGACCGATTCTTTCTCTCGGCCACGCCATTCTGCTCTGGCGTGTATCTACAACTGAATTCGCGCCGAATTCCCATTTGTTGTAGGTAACCGTTGAATTGACCGGAAAAGTACTCTTTCCCGCCATCCGACCGCAGACACTTGATCTTTTGTCCCGTTTTGGCTTCCACGAACCCTTTGAGGTCCCGGAAACAGTCGAAGACTTCGCTCTTCCTCTCAATGAGGTAGAGATCCATGTGTGCCGCGTGTGGTCATCGATGAAGGAGACAAAATATCGGCTCCCGCCAAGGCTAACGTTTTGTGCCGGCCCCCATACATCGGAGTGTATAAGGTCGAGCTTGTTCCAGCTCCGGTTTCGCTCGTTTGGGAAAGGAAGTCGGTGTTGCTTCCCAAGCTAGCAGGCTTCACAAATTTGTGCCTTTCGGCCACTAAATTTGGGCAATCCGAACACTACCTGTTTCGATTGCAGATCTTGAAGCCGTTGGTGGTTGACGTGGCCTATCCGCTTGTGCCACAAGTCGATGTCCGACTCGGTCTTTTGTCCCTTCGCGAACATTGCGGTGCCGCCGTCATTGGAGTCGAGGATGAACATCCTCCCGTCTCTGCACCCTTGCGCAATCACACGGCCTTCTTCCTCAATGAAGCACCCGAGGTGTGTAAACCAAACCTCCATCCCTTGGTCGACGATCTGTCCGACCGAGACCAAGTTCTTTGTGATTGTCGGAACGTGCAGCACGTTCTTGAGTTTCCCTTTCTGCCCGACATGGCTAAGGGGAACTTCTCCTCGATGTTCATCTCTATGGAGGCGAGGGAGTCGCAGATATCCTTGATCTTCGAGGTATAGTTCGCCACCGACAAGTCGCGTTGTCGTAGGTTGCTCACCTCCTGTCGAAGCTGAAGCTTCCTAGCTGTGGTGCTCGCGGCGAAAATCTTCTTCAGATTTTCCCACGCACCCTTCGGCGTCTTTGCATCCCGAACATAGCTCAATAGTTGTTCGCCCACACACGATGCGAAGCAGTATAGTACCCTGCTCGCCGATTGCTCCCACGACGGGAAGTCTCTGTGTGTCGATTCGGGTGCCGCATCATTAGCTCCTTCGACATAACTCCAGTAGTCGTGCCCGAGCAAGTACCGGTGCATCTTGTAGGACCAAGACGCATAGTTGGTTCTGTCGAGCTTCTCTGTTGGAAGCGAGCTCGCCATGCCTCTATCCATCGTTCTTCTTGTTCTTCTTTGTCAAGCCGTGTCGGCTGCAGAGAGGTTCTCAACCCTCGCGCTCTGATACCATGTAGAAAGTAGCGTGCGGAAGCAAGTATGAAGATAGAACAGAGGAAGGAAACTCAGGTTCAATGGAGAGCTTAGGCTTACACGGTATACGCGGGAGAGACATAGAGAGAAACACAAAAAACTATATTCAACAATAATACTCAATCTCTGTACATAAGACGTGCTCAGTGAACACTTTTATACAAGCCCTAGAAGGACTGACCGAAGTACTGACAGTACTTCAATGCTCATCAAGAGCCCCTACACTAACTCCCAAATATATTCCTCACGGAATATCTTTCCTAACGACCTCCCGGTTTATGTACTCGGCCTAACCGATCGGTCCCAACCGATCCGGTCCTCGGCTTCTTCAGCCGATCCGGCCGATGTTGAGCTTGTCTCTCAACAAGGAGTCACACCCGACTTAGTATGAAGTGTGAGGTGGTGCTTTATATATAGTCACCCTCTCTCTTCATTAAATAACTACAACAAACACTCTCTCTCTTGGGGAATGTGAAGACTCATAGTCATGGGGAATATGTAACTCATTAGTTATGTGTTATAGAATATGATTCTATAACACATAGTTAATGTGTAGAGAGTAGTGGTGTGACTCTTGACCTTTCAGTAATCATGGATTCTCAAAAGGTATGTTCACACGTTGCACTATGTTGAGCTTGATTCTCAACACGCCCCCTCAAGCTCAACTCGGGTCGGTTCCTTTTGATTGATGTCCGCTTCGGCTGGTATCCGGTTCGGACAATCTCCGGTGTCCGCTTCGGCTTGTACCCAGTTCGAACGGTATCTAGTTCTCGCTTGTACTCCCCCTCAAGCTTGGCAAGTCAAGGATCGTCAATCCGAGGTCTAACATAAATTGCTGAAGCTTTTCGGCTCCTAGGGCCTTGGTGAAGATGTCAGCTATCTGAAGGTTTGTGTTGATGTGTAGAAGATTGACATCTCCAACCTGAACACGCTCTCGAATGAAGTGATAGTGCACTTTGATATGCTTTGTGTGTGCGTGGAATACTGGGTTCCTAGCCAAATATATATTGCTCATGTTGTCGCAGTAAATGGGAGTCGGATCCTTGATGGGAATACCCAGATCCTTCAAAATCCTCTTGAGCCATACGGTTCACATGCAGCTACGGTTGTGCCCCTGTATTCGGCCTCCGTACTCGAAAGTGCGACAGAAGGCTGCTTCTTACTACTACAAGATATTGCTCCGCTACCGAGCGAGAAGACAAATCTGGAGGTCAATCGTCGATCAGATTTGTAGCCTGCCTAGTTTGTGTACCCTTTGAGTCGTATTGGTGTGGTCGATGTGTAGAGAACGTCGTAATCCATTGTGCCACTCACATATCGTAATACTCTCTTAGCGCAATCAAAATGCATATCTCGTTTGTGCCGGAGTCAGCATCTAGTTTGAGGTTTTGATCGAGAGGCGTGGCAACCGATTTGCACTCAATCATCCCGAACTTGCATAACAAGTTGAGGATGTAGTGTCATTGAGAGATCATAATGCCAGTCGGAATCCGAATTACTTCGATGCCAAGGAAGTAATGGAGCTCCTTCATGTCCGTCATCTCAAATTTTCCAGAGAGGAGGGACCTAACCTTGTTGATGTCGATTAGACTTTCACCTCCAATGACCATATCATCCACGTATAGGATGATGACAATTAGGCTTCTAGAGTCATGTCGTACATAGAGGGAGTTGTCAGATTTCGACATTCGAAAGCCGATTTGATGAAGATATTGCGTAATCTTTGAATGTCAAGCACGCGGTGCTTGCTTGAGGCCGTAGAGTGGCTTCTTGAGTCGGCACATGGCTTTCAGATGAGTACGCGATTCGAAATCGAGTGGTTGCACCATGTACACCTCCTCTTCTAATTCGCCTTGAAGAAAGGCATTCCTGACGTCCATTTGGTGGAGGTGCCACCCTTTTGCTTCTGCAAGTGCGATCACGGTCCGCACCGTCGTCATCTTTGCTACCGGGGCAAAGGTCTCCTCATAGTCGACTCCATGTGTTTGTGCGTATCCTTTCTCTACGAGTTGAGCTTTGTAGTGGTTGACAGAGCCGTCGGCATTATACTTCACTTTGTAGATCCATTTGCAGCCAATTGCCTTCATATGTGGTGAGTGGGGAACGAGATCCCATGTCTTGTTCTTGTGTAGTGCACTCATCTCCTCAGTCATTACTTCAATCCTTCATGGGTTCTTTGTGACTTCAGAAAAGATTTTCGACTCCCGTATTGTTGCCACCTCCATCATAAATGTGTAATGGTATGCCATGTACTCATCGTAGCCGAATCGGCTTATGGGGTTCTTTTCACGGGTGGATCGGCGAAGCTTCTCGTTTGTGGATTCTAAGGCTTTCTTCACTCCATTTGTCCGGATGTCAAGGCCTTTGAACTCACTATCGAGGGAGTGAATCGATTCGATGCCGTCAAAATGATCATCTTCATACTCCGGCATTTTTGTCTTCCCTTTGTCCAGATTCGAACTCGGCCGAGATGTGCTTTGATCGCTCGGAGGCTCTTGTGGCCCACTAAGCCTTGTCATAATTGGGCTTTCTTCGAACATGCACATGAGCCGATCTTCGGCTTCTATCTCTATTTCGGCGGAATCCAAGTCGAGCGGAATCGAAGTCGAAGTTGTCTCTGGTGCGTACCAAGATGCGGACTCGTCGAAAACGACATCTCGACTTACTCGAGATTTTCGAGTTGAGGCGTTATAGCACTTGTACCCCTTTTGCTCCAGTGAGTATCCTACGAGGATACATTTCTCCGACTTCAGGTCGAGCTTTTGTCGCTTCTCGTCGGGGATGTGCATGTACGCAATGGAGCCGAATATCTGAACATGCGATAGGTCCGGCTTCTTTCCGAAAAACTTCTCGTGTGGAGTAAGTTCCTGCACACCCAATGTCATACACCAATTCATGAGGTATACGACCGTGTTAGCCACTTCTGCCCAATACGACTTCGGCACGTGCTTTTCGTTCATCATGGGTCGTACTACTTCGAGGATGTGCCGATTCTTTTGTTCAGCCACTCCATTTTGTTGTGGCGTATGTCGACACAAAACTCTCGTCAAATTCCTTCTTTCCGTAGATACGCCGTAAACTCATCCGAAAAATATTCATTGCCTCCATCTGATCAAAGGCACCGTACGTGTCGATTCTTAGCTTTTTTGACTCCACTCTTGAATTTTTGGAAGTGTCCGAACACTTCGCTCTTTTGCCGCATCAGGTAGATCCAAGTGTGCTTAGAGAAGTCGTCGATAAAGGTCATGTAGTATAAGCATCCGTCGAATGTCGTCGTTTGAGCCGGTCCCCATACATCATAATGAATTACATCGAGTATGCCTTTACTTACATTCCTATCCTTCGAAAATGGATGCCGTTGTTGCTTGCCGAATTGGCAAGCCGCATATACGCCTTCAATCTCTCTCTCTTTGAAGGTTGGGCGTTCGATGACGATTCCTTTCAATTGCATCGCCTTGAGCTTTTGGAGGTTTATATGGCCAATCCGCTTGTGCCATAACTCTATGTCGAACTCGGCTTTCGTGCCTTTTGCGAACATGGTCGATTTCATCTCGTGCAAGTCGAGAATGAACATTCGGCCCTCTCTTCATCCACGCGCGATGAGTCGGCCCTCTTTTTCGATGAAGCAACTGTTAGGAAACAGGTCCCTCCGGAAGGATGAGAAGGATCCGGCTACGGAAGACCCGGTGAGAACCGGATGAGGAGTACCCGGCAAGCGCCGGATGATGCAGGCCCGGTGAGGAGTGCTCACCGGATGAAGGGACATATTCGTAAATATGTCTTCTGAGAGTCCATCGGGGCTATATTTGTAAATAGCCGAAAAGTCATATTAGTATAAATATGACTTAGGGCAAACTCAGAGCGTAGTTGTTGATAGAGTGGTTGTCATTCTTGTTGGCGCAAGATTAGAGCACAACCGTGTACAGAGAGAGAGAGAGAGAGGAAGAGGTTGTTGCCTCTGTTGTAACTGCTGCTTGTGGCGAAGATAGCAAGCTCGAGGTCGTTGCCTCGGTGCTTCACTATTTGTACATTGTGATATAGTGATAGTTTGCAGTCTGTGGGTTGCCGTGGTTTTTTCCCTAGTTTGGGTTTTTCCACGTTAACATCCTGTGTACTCTTCTCTCCTTTGTGTCGTGCGTTTCCTTTCCCGTTTTCTGTGTATGATTCTAAACTCGGTTGTGGCCGAGCGTTGTTCATCGGGAACGTGAAGTTCCTGTCAACTGGTATCAGAGCGAGACGACGCAGGAAATGGACGATTCGTTGGGCGGCATGTTCAAGCTCACTGGCTCCAGCTATTCAGTATGGAAGTCGAAGATGAGGGACATGCTTGTGGTTAAAGATCTTTGGTTGCCGGTTCAGTTCGGGGACAAGAGACCGGACAAAATCGATGCCATGATATGGGAGGTGATGCACATGAAGACAACGACGTACATACGGTGCTTCATCGACATGAGCCTATACAACAACTTCAATGAAGAGAGCAAGGCTTATGAGCTCTGGGAGAAGATCGGCATTATGTTTCAAAACAAAAATGTTGTTAATCAAGTTTCGGTATTCCGGAAGCTAGTAAGACTCCGGTACCAAGATGGCTCTAGCATGGCGGAGCACATGAATGCCTTCCAGGGGCTGATACACCAGGCAACTTCATTGGAAGTACCTCTCGCCGATGAGGTACTAGTGCTACTCCTACTTGGTTCCCTCCCGGATAGCTGGGAGACGTTGGTTGTCACTTTGGGCAACGCCGGGCCGGAAGGAAAACGGTTATCCCTAGCAAGAGTGAAGTCGAGCTTGCTAGATGAGGAGGCGCGTCGGAAAGATAAGGATATGAGCTCCGACTCCAAAGTGCTCCTTACCGAATCGAAATGTGGAAGACATAGAAACCGTACTCCCCAGAACCGGGAAAAGTCGGGGACACGGTCAAAATCAAGGGGGAGGCCTACTTGCTTCTATTGCGGCAAGCCGGGACACTTCCAAAAGAACTATCGGCATTTTCGTAAAGACAAGGAAACCGACGGTACCGATTCGAAGCGGACACTGGACCGGAACGGTAAAGACCGGAGAGGGCCGGACCAGAAGGGAACGACGGTAATCGCGGCAAGTGAAGAAGAGTTGATGCTCATCACCGAGGAGAGTGAGCTAAACCTTGTCGGCGACGAGATGACCTGGGTGGTCGACTCAGAAGCGTTGTTCCACCTTACCCCGGACCAGAAATGCTTCTCATCCTACTCAGCCAGTGATCACGGTTGTGTCCGGATGGGGAATGAAGGTACATGCCGAATTGTCGGCATAGGAGACGTGTGGTTGACAACACCAACCGGATGCAAGCTGCTGTTGAAGGATGTCCGACACGTTCCGGAGGTTCGTCTGAACCTGATATCAGCCGGTCGGCTAGATGATGAAGGCTACACGGGTAGCATCCGGAACGGTGCTATGAAGTTCAGCAAAGGGAGCCTGGTTTTGGCTCGGGCTTGGAAGGTCAACACATTGTACCTGATGAATGCCCGGTTATGTCCGGAGGAAGTGAACGTGGCCTCTGACACTGCTGGTGAGTTGTGGCACAAAAGGCTGTGTCACATGAGTGAGAAGGGGATGAAGAGGCTGCAGACGACAACCTCATTCCAGTGAAGAACGTGCACTTGGAGAAGTGCACTGATTGTCTGGCCAGTAAGCAAAACCGGACCTCCTTCCGACCAAGGCCACCGATGAGACGTAATGCACCACTGGAGTTGGTGCATACAGATGTTTGTCAAGTGGACATGAAGTCACACGCAGGATTGCAGTACTTCGTGACGTTCATAGATGACCACAGCTGGAAGCTGTGGGCCACACCGTTGAAGACGAAGGATCAAGTGCTATCCGTCTTCAAAGAGCTCCACGCGAGAGTGGAAAGAGAAACCGGCCGGAAGCTGAAGGCGGTTCAAGCAGATAACGGAGGTGAATACCGGGGGTAGTTCGAGGAGTACTGTCGCTCGAAGGGAATCCGGCTCGAATTTACCGTGCCGAAGACGCCGGAACTAAACGAGCTGGCCGAGAGGATGAACCAGACCATAATGGAGAGGGTCCGGAGTATGCTGGCGCATGCAAAACTACCCAAGAAGTTTTGGGCTGAGGCACTGTCGATGGCGACATATGTGATAAACAGATCACCCTCAGTACCCTTGGACGGAGACACGCCGCAGAGAGTATGGACCAGTAAGGAAGTGTCCTACCGGCATCTGAAGGTGTTCGGGTGTCTCGCGTACGTGCAAGTAGCTAAGGACCGGAGAGGAAAGTTAGATCCAAAGACCCGGCCATGCATATTCCTCGGTTACGGCGATGATGAGTTCGGCTACTGAGTGTGGGACCCGGTTGACAAGAAGGTATTCCGGAGTCGAGATATTATCTTCATGAAGGACAAGACGCTCGCCGACTGGGAGTCGGAGAAGAAGATAATGAACTCCAAGTCAACTGGTAAGGATCGATTCTACGATCAGCAGACCCAACCGGCAAGAGACCGGTTAGCACTCGAGGAACCAGCCGGTTACGGTGAGGATGTCGAACCGGCAGAAGAAGAAGTAGAGGAAGCTGAAACCGGAACCGGCCAAGACCCCGAATCGGATTCGGATGAAGAGCAAATGGAGGAGCCGGTTACCGAAGCCCAAAGACGGAGATATCCTCTCAGAGAGAGAAGGCCCCCCTGGAGATTTCCGGATGCAGAGCATGTGCTGCTAACCGATGAGGGGGAGCCAGAAAGCTTTGAAGAAGCGAAGGATGACAACCAAAGCCGCAAATGGTTAAGTGCCATGCAGGATGAGATGGATTCCATGCGTGAGAACCATACGTACGAATTGGTGGAGTTGCCGAAAGGAAAGCGGGCACTCCGAAACTAGTGGGTGTACAAGTTGAAACCAGGAGATGCCGGCAAACCCCCGAGATACAAAGCCAGGATCGTGGTGAAGGGGTTCCAGTAGAAGAAGGGCGTGAACTTCGACGAGATATTTGCCCCGGTAGTAAAGATGACCTCCATCCGGATGGTGCTGAGCATAGCGGCTAGCATGGACCTCGAGGTAGAGCAGCTAGATGTGAAGACGACATTCCTTCACGGTGACCTCGAAGAGGAGATCTACATGCAGCAACCGGAAGGATTCGTGGAGAAAGGGAAGGAGCACCTGGTATGCCGGTTGAAGAAGAGCCTGTACGGACTGAAGCAGGCTCCCCGACAATGGTACCGAAAGTTCGACTCCTTCATGACCGATCAAGGGTACCACAAGACGCAGGCCGATCACTGCGTGTTTGTGAAGAAGTTCGAAGGAGACGACTTCCTGATACTCCTTCTGTACATGGACGACATGTTGATCGTCGGACGAGACCAAGTCAAAATACTGATGCTGAAGAAGGCTCTCAACCGGACCTTCTTAATGAAAGACTTGGGTCCGGCAAGACAGATGTTGGGGATGCATATCATCTGGAACTGGCCAACGAAGCAACTGTGGCTGTCACAGGAGAAATACGTGACAAAGGTGCTTCAGCGGTTCAACATGTCAGATGCGAAACCGGTCGGATCGACGCTTCTGGCAAACTGCAGGTTATCTGGTAAGCAAAGCCCGAAGACGAAAGTAGAGAAGGCTGATATGATGAAGGTTCCATATGCCTCTGCCATCGGGAGCTTAATGTACGCAATGGTGTGTACTCGACCGGATATCGGATACACAGTCGGAGTGGTGAGCCGGTTTATGAGCAATCCCGGCAAGGAGCACTGGAACGCAGTCAAATGGATACTCCGGTACTTGAAGGGCACTTCGAATATGTGTCTCCAATTCGGCTCCGGTAAACCTCAACTTGACGGTTTTACCGACTCGGACATGTCGGCTGATGTGGATACCAGTCAGTCTACATCCGGGTATGTAATGACATATGCAGGGGGAGTTGTTTCGTGGCAGTCGAGGCTGCAGAAGACGGTTGCGTTGTCAACCACGGAGGCGGAGTACATGGCGGCTGTGGAAGCCAGCAAGGAAATATTATGGATGAAGGACTTCATCGGAGAGCTTGGTATCCGGCAAGATGAATACCGGCTCTATTGCAACAGTCAAAGTGCCATCCACCTTGCTAAGAATGCGGCCTACCATTCCTGGACGAAGCATATCCAGAGTAGGTATCACTAGATCCGGGAAAGAGTAGATGACCAGGAGTTCATGCTTACGAAGATCCACACGGCCGAGAATGGGTCAGATATGCTGACCAAAGTACTGATACCCGACAAGCTGGATGCATGCCGGAAGCGGATCGGACTAGTAAGACATCCCATGCCGGAGTGAAGGGGGAGTTTGTTAGGAAAAGGACCCGGCTACGGAAGACCCGGTGAGAACCGGATGAGAAGGACCCGGCTACGGAAGACCCGGTGAGAACCGGATGAGAAGGACCCGGCTACGGAAGACCCGGTGAGAACCGGATGAGAAGGAACCGACTACGGAAGACCCAGTGAGAACCGGATGAGGAGTACCCGGCAAGCGGAAGACCCGGTGAGAACCGGATGAGGAGTACCCGGCAAGCGCCGGATGATGCAGGCCCGGTGAGGAGTGCTCACCGGATGAAGGGACATATTCGTAAATATGTCTTCTGAGAGTCCATCGGGGCTATATTTGTAAATAGCCGAATAGTCATATTAGTATAAATATGACTTAGGGCAAACTCAAAGCGTAGTTGTTGATAGAGTGGTTGTCATTCTTGTTGGCGCAAGATTAGAGCGCAACATCATTCCGACTCTCGAAGTTCTTGGAACCATTCTTGATGAGACGTCATATGGTTCGAGGCACCGGAGTCGACGAACCATACATCTTCCGGACCCGAGGCACTAGTTGAAGTAGAAGGCGACATAGAATTTGCTCTATGTCTCATCACGAACATTCCACCACAATCGTCATAATCGGAGTTGGTGGCGTAGTTGGTGAGTTGTCGGCTAGTGGAAGCCAACTCACGTATCTTCTTAAGGCATTCTTCTTCATGGTGACCGATTTCTCCACAATATCCGCATTCGACCGAATTTTGCCGATTCAGACCGGAATGGAAGCTCCCCTTTCTTCCGAAGGTTCCTCGATGGCTTCCGTCTTAATGCTGAAATTGCGAGTTGTTTTCGTAAGTCGAGCCTCGTCCACCTCTTCCTTGGCCGAATCGGCCTCTTCTTGCACAGTCGCGTCCTATTCCTCCGTCTGAATGCGTGTAGAGCATGTGGCCTTCCGAGGCATTGCTCCTTGTTCGAACATGATTTTCATTTACCAACAACATGGATTGAAGATCGAAGGAGGGCGGATTCTCTCGTGCTAGTACGACAGTCCGCATCACGTCGAACCGTGGTGCAAGGCCGCCAAGGCATATTTGCACCATTTTGTCATCCTCCACATTGACGCTTATCGAGCCGAGTGCATCACAAAGCTCCTTGATCTTCAAGGTGTAGCTTGTGATGGACATATCCCGTTGTTGGATGTTGTTTAACTCTTGGCGGAGTTGAAGATTTCTCGCGATTGTGTTGGCGGCGAAAATCTTTCGTAGATTCTCCCACGCTTCCTTTGGCGTTTCAGCTTCTCGAATGTAGTCGAGCATGTGGTCGTGAACATATGTCGCCAAGCAATACATCACTCAGCTTGCCGCTTGCTCCCACGTTCCATAGTCGACGTCTTTCGGGTCGGGTCGGTTTTCTTGTGCGCCCTTGATGTAACCCCAATAACCTTGGCCGACAAGGTATTAATGCATCTTGTACTCCCAAGATGTGAAGTTGTTTCGGTCCAACTTCTCGCTAGGGAGAGTGCTTCCCATTTGAGTATTCATTGTCAATTAAGCTTCCTTTGTTCTTTTCCTTCTCTCTCGAACACGAGCTATGTAGTGGTACTACGATAGCAATGAGCCGGTTCTTCTTGAACGTCGGCGTAGAGCACAACACATGATCACGAAGAGGTGAGTGGGCTAGATCGAGCTACCAAATCGCTCTGATACCATGTAAAGAATCGATGGTGATTCTTGTGAAGCAGAATAGATGTGCGTTATGTGCGTATATGTGTGAGAAAAAGAGAGGAGAGAAAAGAGAACTCAAGATAGATAGATGAGAGGAAAAAAGAATACTGAAGAAGAAGGTGTATATTTCACAAGTAGAATAAGATTTACAAAATGTAGCATAACAAGGAGTCACACCCGACTTAGTATGTAGTGTGAGGAGGGTGCTTTATATATAGTCACCCTCTCTCTTCATTAACTAACCACAACAACCACTGTCTCTCTTGGGGAATGTGAAGACTCATAATCATGGGGAATATGTAACTCATTAGTTATGTGTCATAGAATATGATTCTATGACACATAGTTAATGTGTATAGAGTAATGGTGTGACTCTTGACCTTTGAGTAATCATGGATTCTCAAAAGGTGTGTTCACACGTTGCACTATGTTGAGCTTGATTCTCAACACTTTCTTTGCTTAGAATTAGGGTTTGCCTCATGACTAACTCACACAACTAGAGAGAGTTTAGTATTCTTCCATGCACTATATGTATGTTAGAGGGTTATCCTTCAATGAGACAAGATTACTCATCATTAGCTTAAGTTGCTCTCAATGATGACTTCTTCATATCAAATTTGTACTAGTAGGTTTAAGAAAGTACTTTGATGTGTCTAATAGATTTGTTTCATGATTCATTAACATCAATTGTTTTCGACTAAGATGGGAGGCTTCATTAGACCTAATTATTGGTCTAGTTTTGATGCAAGTTCCTCCAACATTCTTGAGAGAGGGTTACAACATACATCAATTTTTCAGATTGGCCATACTAAAGAGCTCATATTTAAAAGCATCAGCTCAACCTAATACCAATTATAAAATATTGCTTGTCGTTGCTCTACCATAACAAAAGATGTTGCATGCACATTTTTATTGTCATAATATTGGATATCAAAAATCAAACATAGGAGAATTTGTAGAAGAAATTTATTTAGGAAGGAAGTTTGTACACCATCTTAGGTCTTTCAAGAATTTTTACTAAAGACTTGTGCCCCAATATTATGAGAACATTGAGGAGTTGTGAATTCAACAATCTATATCCTTTGAAGACTATTATACATGACCAGATGAAACTAGAGAAGCCTCAGATATATATGCATCCTTGGCTTTCATTGTTTCCTTTGAAAGAGGTTGTTTCAACAAACTCACTCCGTCCAAGCAAATTTGTTACACATTGTGGAATTGGGCCAAGAATGGCATGTTCCTTCAAGATCAAATGAAAGGGAACGCAAAAAATCCTCAAAAATATCCAATTAGAGGTGATCATCCTTACAATAGAGTTGATTATCCAGAATTGTTAGTGATTATCTGGGGTGATTAGGTCTCAATTATAAGTGACAAACAATTGGTGGAATTTGATTTGGACATTACTTTTGTGATCTTTGACTCAAACATTCTAGACAATTGAACTCGGCAAGATAATGTGGCCATTTCACTGAATTGGCAAGATAATCAACTACTTGCAAAATCCAAAATCCTGCTCTTTGTTTTGCTTTAGGGTGTTATTAAAAGCTTCATTGGGGATGATTCACATTGATGAACTGCTTTTTCAAAACCATGTAACCTTGAGGATCAACAAAAACGAATGCATTCCCAACAACAGAAATTCAAATTCAAATAATCAAGTAAGAGAAAAAGAAGATAATTCCAATATTAAATATCAACCCAACTTTGGCATATCACATTCAGATAGCAACAGCAATTATAGCGAGATATTTGATGTGACATGTTCAATTTAGCTAACCAAAAATATTATAAATACACTAAAGTTCTAAACAATATACACTCATTTGTTCGTAGCTCAAGGTCTAACAACCTTTCATTTTGTAGATAATTTTCTACATCTAACATTCGGGTGGTTACATAATCTTAGCATGTTTGGGACTTTCCTAGTTGCCAATAACTATTTTCTATGTACAAAAGAGAGTACTGCATATTGTTGAATGTTTTTAAGGGTTTCAGATGTATTATGTATTAGGTTTATAGTGTTTCGTATGGTTTGATTAAGGATTTTGAAGATATAGGTCATTTAGGTTTAGGGAATAGTTAGGATGTAGGATGTGGTTGGGGGGTTTTCGGAAAAGAGGTTCGTTAACCCATCAAGTGTGTTCTTGAGTTTTCAAAGTTGGTCTTTCACCTGGTCCCCTGAGTAGCATAGATAAGCTGTTTCCATTACCCCAAAAAGAAGCTAAGCTGAGTCCCATCACTGCCATGACCACCACAGAGCATGCTGGGGGAACAGCTTGGCTCCCTCCCAAAAATTGAGTTGCAAGAAGTCCTGCTAGTGTTGAGCTTTGCATCCCAGTACATAACGACAATGTCCGCCTAGTCTTCTCGTTAATCCTACAGAAAATCGTTCAACAGACATGATTGGGAACATAGTTTCTTATAATAAACTGGTACATTTTTGTAATTCATTTCATTGAGAATGGTTTAGGGAAAAGCACCAGAATACTCCTAGCTTGTTGAATATGTACCCAAATATGATTAAGTATAAAAAAGTTTTGAGAATACCCATGTAAGAAATACATTTAAATAGATTTAGCATTCTAGTAACTCTTTGCAAGCTTAGGGTTTTCTTATAAATACACAGGTTAAGGTATTTTGGTGTTTCGCCTCAACAAAAACTCATACGTACTCATACATACCTCAATGCAGGAGCCTTAGCCATCCAGTATCCAAATGTGAAGCCAGCCAAGTGAAATGCTATGACCGGAACTAATAGTTGAAGTCCTTGAAAACTTGTGATTCGAGCCTTATTCAAAGCAAGTGGACTCCCTATGCAAAGGGATGTGCATACCATTGCCATGATGGGCATTATGGGACGGACCACATCGACCACCGGTTTTGCATATGTGTTCAACGCAAGGCCCAACATTACAGGACATAAGACCACCTGTAACACATAAAATCAGCATGATGAACAGCAAGTTCATGATATGTGCACACACACACATATAACTCGAATAGGGAGTCAATAATAAGACTAGAGAAATGCCCAATTGCATGTGCTAAGTTCTTCTGTCTATGCATAATCAAATCTGGATAACCATGGTTCAGATCCGACGCCTAGGATTTTCTGGAGTATATAAAGGGATAATGTAATCCCCTCCTAACTGATAACAAGGTTATGAGAAGTTTGTTTGCATCCTATATTATGCTCATAGGCATCTCTAGCTTTGTTGGTGGCTTAGTGACCGTCTGTTAGATGCCTCCTTACTTACTGGTCTAGGGTTCATGTCCTGCTTTCATGGATGAAGCAGAGAGATTCATCCATTTCTGGAATAAGCAGTTTTCATTATAGAGAAGCGGAAGCAGCACTTGTCTTTCAGTCATATGGCAAATCAAATCAAGTTGAGCTATTGTCGATCGATCAGTGAAGAATGAACTAGCATGCCCACCTGTAGCTTGTGGGTATTCATTTGGTTTATCCCCTACACTATGGGTGCCTGTTTATCGATAATTGGGCATATCTCTACCCATCATTTTACTCATAATGCATAGTTCAGTGCACATGTGCATAAGACTCATAACAGCAACATGAGATACCTGTAGGATGGACTTCGCCATAGCAATTCCATCGACAGGGACAACAGAACCAATGAGGAGCCCTGTTAGTAGAGGTGTAACAATGACCGATGTGATGGTCGACAAACTTGTCAAGACAATACTCAATGCAACATCACCATCGCTGAGATAGCTGGCATAGCTTGAGAGTTGTGCACCCGCAACACATGCGGTAAGTATGAAACCGGAAGCAAATACCTCAGGCATTCTGAATGCCTTGGCCACAATCAAACCAAGTAGTGGTTTGGCTATATATTGAGAAGCATAGCCAGCAAGAACTGGCCTCGGCCTGCAAGACCAAGAACAACAATAAGAACATGTCATTGCTTCATGTATTTGCAACCTATAAGAAAATATGATATGTTACATGATGACCCACTAATCCGCACTGACCTCTTCAAGACGATCACGAAGTCCTTGATTGAAAGTTGGATACCAATAGAGAGCATTATACCCCCCAGAGCTGGAGCATAATATTCTTTCCTCACCCTACATAAAACAAATCCAAATGTAGCCAAAGGTATTGTTAAGCACACAATAACGCTGCAAAACAATGACTATCAAACGGTCGTCGAAACGATTCCATTGGAGTAACAACTTACACGGCACATATGCTTGTAACAAAAGAAACCACGGATTAAACCAATGAACATGTGATTCAGGTCGCCCTTAATCATGGTTAAATAATACAAATATACATATAAACTTAGACCTAGAGATTGGGGAGTTATGAAGATAAGTACCATGTAAAAGTGGGGGGATGCACCAAGGCTGCAATTGCTGTAGCCACGACTACATATGGGAGCAAAGACGACAGGGCTTTCGCAAAGTCACCATTAGCTAAGCTTGGAATCCTTAGTGATTTTATACCAAGCAATGAAGTGCCCTGTTGCTTATCATGCCTCCCCACTCTTCCCCCATGGGTGGGAGAAGCTTTGCAAGTGATAATGGGGAGGGAATATTTCCCGGAATCTAATAGGCACACAGCATCTTTCATTGAGTCTAGTCGCAAGGCATCTTTCATGAACCTCAGGTGCTTGTGTGAAGCAAAGGATGAATTGTTGAGGGTGTGTATAGAGATGCAGATTTGGTTGAGGCTAAGGGGTGATTGATGGGGTGCCATGGCATGAGTGGTAGTGCATATATACATCTCTCTGTCTGTCTCTATGTTTGTATGTATATATGATATGTGTTGGATTGGGTGGAGGGAAGCAGGGGAAGAATTGAAAAGAAGGAGAAAGAGATGGAAGAGGAAGTCTGAAGAGTATATGCTATGGTATTGTTATAACTTATTATGTATGTATATGATGTAGTTAGAACACTTTGTGTGTGTTGAAATGACAGAGAGACAGAGACAGAGACAGAGAGAGGCCTTCAGCTGTCCACCATTCATTTTCATTTGTATCCACACACCTTGGTGGATCCTCACGGTGCTCACACTTTATTTATGGACATACATAATCACTACATACATACATACATACATACATACATACATACATACATTTACATGCCCATATCAATATATGTACATATTGTCATAGTATCCAAATGCTTTAAGACATGATTCTATGAAATGGCCGCACTTTTCTTTTCTCCTTGTTACGGCACCAATTTCAACACCCATTGGTGCACACTCACTTCCTTCGGAGCCTACCTCTTAATGAAAAAAAACATCACACAAACATTATCTTTCTATTGATGCTAGTTTTGGTCCTAATTCCTCTCACTATGTATGCATCATGGATGGGCAATTAATTAATTACACCAAGTATTAGGTTGTTTATTGGTCCATACCGAAGTAACAATGCATTCGTCTCTACTTAATTACAATACTTTCGTATTGTTTAGCTATCCAACGAAAGGTGGTGATTAGGTAAATGTTTTCTAATGTCGAATATATGGTTGTCTAGTTGATTTTGATACTTATAGCGGTATATACGTAACTTAGCCTTTCTTTACAAAAAAAATCGTAATATCGACAGGAACCTCAATGTGAGGTAAAAGTGAGCACATTATGATTATACACGAAATGACCTCCTACCACACAAGTCACTACAAGTCCATTTATCTCGCGTAGTACGTAGAAATATTCAAAGAAGAGGACACGTCAATCTAGTAAAAGGGGCCCCAATCTTTTTATGCACATCGGTATGTGAACCCAAAAGTTGTGCATATTCTTAACAAGAATAAGAAAAGTGAGGTTCTAAATAGGTATCGTGTAAGTTTTATGTGCACTTTAAAACGAGGTTCAAATTTATCCAACTAATACCTTAATTGGTGCAAATTTTTGTGAACTAAATGATATTCTTTTCCTAACTTTGACATCCAAAGGAAGGCATTTTACCACACATTCTCTCTTTGCACTTACTGAAATTCAAAATGATTGAAACACTTGAGTTCATTTTGACCCTAAAAACATTTAAAGAAGGGGATATTTGTTGAGATGTAACAATTAGGAAAGGAATGCCTCAATTTTGTTTTGCATATCCTGAATTGCAAGAAGTCGTTTGGCAACAATATAATTGTGTACACAAGCAAGTTAAGGTCACATGCCTATTCCATCACACTCACTCTTGACTTCAAGACACACACACACATTGTTGCGATGTATCATTTAGGTAAGGAATGCCTAAATTTTGTTTTGAATATCTTGAATTGGGGAGAAGTTGTTTGGCCACAATATATATTGCGTACATACACTAAATGAGGTCATGTACATGTGCCATCATACTCATTCTAACTTCAACGCGCACTTGCACTCTCTCTCAATCAACTTTTGACCCATTGGACAGGAAGCATCAACCACCACAAATCACAATTATCCAATCATATTTACAAACAAATTGTCGATGTATCCCTTGTTAGTTAATTAATCATTCTTTGTATTGTGGAAAACATTGTTAATTTTGTCAACCCATTTTAAGGGCAAACAAATAGTGTGTGTGTTATGAACTCATGCATGAAATGAGTCATGCTATATCTATTTTAGTCTTAAGCTTTAGTTAACAAGACTTCATGATGTAAATTGTATGCATGCATCCCATCATCTTGTGGGTCATAAACTCATATATCTCAATCATTTTGGATGATATAGAGAAGAGCATAGCCTATGAGCTCTATCTAGAGATTATATTGATATGTGATGAGTGATCTTGATTAATATCTAATCACTCATTGATCTTGTTTAATAGTCTATTCTATAACACGTTATTAGCACGATTAGCCTCTCCCATAGCAATTAATTATTCTCTTATACAAATCTACCTTATTGTTACCATTAGCATGGCTTCTCAAGCTCTACAAATAGAGAAATGTTTATTCCCGCCACTTGCATTCGATGGGTCCAATTATATGACTTGGATGGTTCATGTTAAAGGCCATCGCACAACGAAAGATCTTCTTCATACGGTAATTGATCATTTTAATGATGTTGAGAACTCAAATGCTAGGAAGCGGGGAGCAGAAGCGTTCATCTTCATCCTTCATCACCTTGATGTAAGCCTTCAAAATCAATACTTCTCCATCAAGAATCCATCAACTCTTTGGAAGCAACTCAAAGCCCATTTTGATCATCAACGAACTGTTCTCGGCCCCAACACTTTGCATGAATGGAATCAACTTCATTTTCAAGATTTCAAGACAGTTGTTGAATATAAATCCTCACTATTTGATATCGTTTGTAAACTTAAATTTTGTGGTCATGACAATCTTGTTCAAGAGGTGAATCTAATCAACAAAACGGTATCTACTTTTCATACCTCAAATTTTAATCTTTCCGAACAATATCGTAATCGTGATTTTAAAACCTATGTTGAACTTTTATTTGCATTTCTTGTCGCTGAGCAACACCACCAAGTTCTCCTCAAGGACGACAAACTTCATCCAGTTAGTCAACCTACGACTCCTCTACAATTCAAGGATTTGACGCATGTCGAGAGTGATTAGTCTAGACGACAAACATCGTCATCAACACCCATATGGACAGAGTAGAGGAAGAGCAAGAGCAAGAAGAAATCAACAAAGGAATCAATATCCCACAAGTAATCTAGTCAAGCCAATGCACTATCAATCAAAGTCGAGTCAAGATAAGCCTTCATCGAATTCATGTCTTCGATGTAGTTTACGAGAGCACTGGGCAATTACTTGCCGAACTTCTAAGTTTCATGTTGATCTTTACTAGAAGTATGGCAAGCAAGGTCAAGATAGGAAACCAGAGGCTAATACGGTAGTAGAAACATCAACGATCTCACCATCAATTCCAATCTTGGAATATAATTTTATGGATCAACCTTTGGAATTCGAGTCCGAAGCCAACATGATTGATTTGAATTTTGCATACAAGCCGTTTTCTTTGTCTTATTGATTGTGCCTCAACACACACTATTATATGTCATAAAGAATTCTTTCATCATAATATTAAAGATCAAGTCCCTTTCAACATCAAGACTATAGTTGGTTCTTGTATTGGACAAGGAAGAGGGCCCGCCACTATCCAACTTCCAAGTGGTGTTTTCTTGGAAATACATGATGCTATCTATGTGCATACCTCACTAAGAAATCTTCTTGCATTTGCAGATGTGCGACGCAATGGATACCACCTCATGACATGGGAACAAGATGGGAAAGAGGCAATGTGAGTTGTCAAGCACTTGTCAAATGAGTTAGAAGTCTTCCCAAACCACAAACCAATTGTATTGTTTCAACCTTAAAGCCCCGAAGATCCGCATGGCTTCATTTGCCCACTACTCCAATATTTCCTCGAAGGTCAATACTAATATAATGGATCTCTGGCATGATCATGGAAATACAATGATTAGGAGAATGATCAACAATGTTCATGATCTACCTTTAAAGTTGGAATACTTGAATCAAGTTAAAACTTGTTTTTGTGTTCCATGCGCATAAGGAAAGCTTGTGATTCATCCTTCCTTGCACAAGGAACCGTATGAGTCACCAAAATGTTTTGAGCGTATACATGGTGATATCCATGGACCAATGCACCCTCCTTCCGGACCATTTTATTACTTCATGGGAGTCAACGATACTTCATCACGTTTTTCTCACGTCACACTTCTTTCTACTCGCAACATGGCGTTGTCTCGACTCTTCACCCTTATCATCAAGTAGCATGCTAATTAAGTCGATTCAGATTGACAACGTTGCCGAGTTTATGTCAACAACCTTTATTCGCTATTGCAAATCTATAGTTCAACATGGGGACATGCAATACTTCATGCAGCGCAACTTCTCCGATTACGACCGTCATCATATCATGTTTACTCTCCCCATCAACTTATGACTGTTATCGTATGAGATGTACGGGTGATTGATAATTGTGATAAGTGAGGGTGGTGAAAGATGTAATGTATGTGTAATGTTATACGATTATGAGTGTGAATGTAAGTGTGAGTCTGGTGGATACAAAGATGTGTGAGTGAGTGACTAGCTGTGAATGCCCAAGGGGACTTGCACCCTTGTGTATCTACCCTTGTGTAACTATTTAACCCCCCTTATGGGGAATGAATGAATACAATGAACATTTCTCTCTCAATTTCTCTCTCTCTCTCTCTCTCTCTTTTTCTTCTCCTTTACGTTGAACCCCCTTGGGAAGGGGGTGGAGCCATTCTAGGCGCCACCCCCCACCCCTCAATGTTTGTCAACATCTTTGTGATATCTCACCATCATACCATTCATCATCTTCACTATTACACCATGTCTATCTTCACCATGAGGGAGGCTCAGGAAGCTATCCGAAAACAAGCCACATAATGGATCAAAAAAGCGAACGAATGGAATGTCACCGAACTACGGGAGCAAAGGAAAACATCGGAGAAACCCACAGAGACGATGCAACAAGAGAACCCCACGTGGCAGGCACTACGGGAATGCCAGATTATGCTACCACTGGGTCCATTGCTGCAATTAGTGCCTCGATTCACCGATGGTTTAAAATCAGCATTGGCCCCACTAAGCCCTGCACCGGCTCCAGCGTTCTTCTCAAATCCTGAAGAGGGACCGACAGTGGTAGACACGAGCAATCTAGCAATCACCGCCATCATCAAAGGACGAGAAGTACCGAGGACAATTGTCGATGGTGGATCAGGAGTAAATGTAATAAGCCTACAAACATGCGACACTCTAGGAATCCAGGAGTGGGAACCATGCCCGTTCTGGCTCCGGATGGAGGACACCAGTTCGGTACGATCAACCGGATTGATCCGGGACTTGGAAGTGACAATCAGAGGCCATACCTTTCAGATTTCTACGGTAGTCCTCTAGTTGAACACGCAAGGAGCATATCCTTTGTTGTTGGGATGACCATGGTCAGGAACTGCTCGTATTAAACAAAACTGGTAGAAGAACAATATTACGTTCTGAAGATGGAAAACTAAGGTGAGAGTACCAACACAACCTTTTGCAAGCCCAAGCAAGGAAGTAACACCATTGTATGCCGAAAGCGTGGACATGTTAGAAGGGCTTGCCGATGAAGAAGTAGATCGGTACCTCGAGGAGAACCCAAAGATAGTCCCTCTGTTTGAAGTAGACGTTGCCGACGCAGTCTCCCCATATATCGTGCACCCGGATGATGCCGGTGAGGAGTCGGATCGGGACGCAATTCGGGAACTATGCCAAGAACAAGAAGCCCTAGAGTGAGAGATGGCGGTATCACAACGGGTGAAAGCATCACAGTTGGAAGAAGTGAATTTAGGAACTGGGGAAGAAACAAGATCGGTACATGTGGCCAAAGAAATGCCACCAGAGGAGAAATCGGCAATGGTAACATTATTGAAAGAATTCCGGGATGTATTTGTGTGATCATATGAGGACATGCAGGGACTGGACCCGCAATTGTATCAACATCAGATCCATTTGAGCAAGGATGTGAAACCGGTAGCACAAAGACGTTACTGGATGAATCCGAATTATGCGGCTAAAGTGAAGGAGGAGATTGATAAGTTGTTGCGGGTTGGTTTCATCTGGCTAGTGAAGAAGGCCACCTGGTTAAGCCTGATTGTGGTAGTAGCTAAGAAAAACGGAAAAATCCGGGTCTGTGTAGATTACCGGAAATTAAACGCTGCCACTGTCACCGATGCATTTCCGCTTCCATTCACGAATGGAGTCTTGGATGCAGTGGGGGGTCATGAGGTGTATAGTTTCCTCGACGGATTCAGTGGGTATAACCAAATCAGGATGCACTCGGACGACCAGGAGAAAACAAAGTTCGTAACCAAATGGGGAGTCTTCGTAGCGGTCGTGATGATGTTCCTGGACTAAAGACGGCACCGACAACGTTCCAATGAATCATCATGGAAATTTTCGGGTAGTTTATCCCAATGTTTATGCAGGTGTTCTTAGATGACTTTGTGGTGTATACCAAGAAAGGATAACATCTTGACCATCTTTGGTTATGCCTAGAAAAATGCAGAGGTTACTGAGTAAGTCTGAATAAGGCGAAATGCGTATTCGGGGTAACCAACAGTACGCTACTAGGTCATATCGTTAGTAATGATGGGATTGCGGTGGACCCGGATAAAGTTAAAGCCCTTTTGGAAGCACCTGCACCGACAACCGCCAAAGCTTTAAGCCAGTTTTTAGGACAGATCCGGTGGCATAGCCGGATGCTCCGATACTTGGCGGACCTTGCGACACCACTACATGCAGCCGTACACCAGACACCCTTCCAATGGATGGAATTGGAGGAAAGGGCATACCATGCGCTCAAAGTAATGTTGTCCCAGGCACTAGTGGTACAACCCCCGGATTGGTCAAAGGAATTTCATGTGTTTGTGGACACATATGATATTACAATTGACAGTGTTCTTATGCAGCTCACTGAACCGAAGTGGTACCGGCTAGTTTACTACGCCAGTGGACAGCTCTCCCAGGCGGAACAGAATAAATAGACAATGGAAAGGGAAGCCTTGGGAATGGTATATAGTGTAACGAAGTACTGACATTACTTGCTAGGATGGAAATTCTCATTCCATGTGGATCATTCGACATTGTTGTACTTGGTCTCCAAATCATCATTAACTGGCAAACTAGCACGATGGACATTGCTTCTATAGGGGTTCGAAATTGAAATCTACTATAGACCGGGAGTACAACATGCAGTAGCGGATTACTTGTGTTGCCATAAAAGGCCGACTCCTTCCAAATTGTATCCGTTCGAGTGTGAACTCGTTAATAAGTTAGGGCTTAGTATATAAGCAAATACCTAACATTGTAATGAGTAATGACGAGAAGAGTATTGTATCTCTAAGAGAGAACGAAGTAATAAGAAGCTTTCCATTAAAGCTCGATCGACTGTCTAAGTCTCTATTCGCTGTATTTCTTGTGTGTTGTGTTTTTGTGCATAAGCGAACAGGTCCGCAAACGTTTTCTGCATACGTATACATAAATATACATAGTTCCGACAACTGGTATCCGAAACAGGAGTTGAAATCAGAAAGTTCAATGGCAAAAATTTTGCCCTATGGAAGGAGATGATGCAGGGTGTGCTGATCATCCGAAGATAGGTTGAAGCCATTCAGCACAACGAAAAGCCTACTTCGATGACAACAAAAGAGTGGAGATCAGTGGACGAAATAGCACGATCCACCATCCGAATGCACCTAGCTTAAAACATCTACTTCAGCATGGTGAAAGAGATGACATCGTTCTCATTGTGGGAGAAGCTACAGACCGTTTGTGAAAAGAAGTCCTCATCTTCGAAACTGATCTTGATCAAACAACTGTTCAACATGAAGATGAGAGAGACCGATCCGGCAACCTCCCACATCAACACCTTCAGCCGGGTGTTGTTTGAGCTCTCGTCACAAGGGATCAACTTCGAAGAAGAAGTGAAAGCCCTTGCCCTCCTGTCGAGCTTGTCGGTGAGTTGGGAGGTATTTTGCACGACATACGCCAATAGCGGACCGATCCTAGTAACTTGGACGAAACAATTGGCCAAGTCCTCACAGAGGACATCAGGCGAAAATCGATGGGACTAACCATCGATGAGTCTGTAGAAGCCCATCAATCGATCGAATCGTTCAACCAACAGAATCGAACGAAAGCACAAACCAACAGAACCGGTCGACGCTCCAACCAATCGAAAATAAGGGTTGACCGACAACGGTCGAAGTCAAAAATGGTCTGAACAAGTGAGTACTGCACACACTGCAAGAAAGCTGGCCACAATGTTTCCAACTGCTAGTCATTAAAAAGAAAAGAGAGTGGTCGGCGATCCGAGCAAAATCGGGGACGTTTTGGCTCGGACCACTCTCCAATCGGCAACCAAATCAACGTTGCCGAAACCCGATCCGAAGAAATCCTCTCCTTAGAGGACTCAATGATCGGAGAAGCCCTATACAATGCACAAGTTGCACACACGTGGCTACTAGACTCTGGCACCACATTTCACGTGACCCCCAACATTGAATGGTTCTCGAACTATTTAACTGATGCCAGCGGCACAGTCCGACTGGGAAACAGGCAGGAGTGCAAGATAGCCGGAACCGGGGAGGTTCCCATCAGATTGCCAAATGGCAACACAATAACCATGCACCGAGTTCGGCACGTACCCGATCTAAAGAGGAGTCTGGTCTCCATCGACATGTTAGCCGAAGACGGGTATCGAACGACTCTACACGAGTCGACATGGGTGATCACCCGAGGAAACCTAAAAATCGGTAGTGGGCACAAGTATATTAATCTATACCCATTGATGGCGATCAACCCTGAAGGGGCCGTGAACGTAGCCGAAAAGACCGCCCCGAACCTATAGCATGGCTGACTTGGCCATATGTCTCAAGCCGGACTTGATCGGCTGATGTCGATCAGCTACATCCCGAAACTCTAGGCAAAGACGGACTTCTACGAGCATTGTTGATATGGGAAATAGACCCGAAGTCCGCACTCTCTCCACTATGAGACGGTATGACAACCCCTAGAGCTTGTGCACACAGACATATGTGGGCCCATACCAGAGCGATCACTAGGAGGCTCCCGGTACTTCATCACATTCGTAGATGACTGTACACAGAAAGTTTGGGCATACTCCATCAAGTCCGAAGACGAAGCGCTCGAGGTCTTCATCTGATGGATATCTGAAGTGGAGAACTGGTCGGGATATAGAGTGAAGACACTCCGATTCGACAACCAAGGTGAATACACCTCTAGAGCCTTCAAACAGTATCTGTCCGGAAAAGGGATCTGACACCAAAAGACCGTTCCCTACACACTCATGCAAAATGGAGTGGCAGAACAGATCAGCAAGACGATCGAGGAGAGGGTGACGACAATGCTCCACCAAGCCGGACTGAAGCTGGAATTCTGGGCTGAGGCATTGCAGACGACAATGTACCTGATAAATTTGGCGTCGTCAAGAGCAATCAAGCTCGAAGTGCCACTAGCACTATGGTCAAGCAAACAACCGACCTATGATAGGCTCCATATATTCGGATGCGAAAACTACGCCTTCATCCCCAAGTACAAAAGGACGAAGTTGGCACCCCATGCAACAAAGTGTATATTTCTCGGTTATGGAACCGATGGGGACTTTGGCCACCGACTACGGGACCTTGAGAACCAGAAATTGATCCGGACCAGCGATGTAGTCTTCAATGAAGACTCTATCTTCTCTCAGCGGTACCAACAGAAAATAGTTGGTAAGAAGGTTTCCTTCGAAGATGACAACACTATCGCAAAAGGATTGACCCAACGGGCCGAATCAGAGGCTCGAGAAATAATCGAATTCCAACAAGCTGCCAACTTCCCTGCTAACACTGAATCGACAACAAGTCCTATCGTCGAACTCAAAGACAAATTCTTCAAAGACATAGCTGAATCAACAAGGATCGATAAAAGCAAAGTCACCAGAGACAAGTAAGAAAAGAGTCGACAACAACCACAAGGGAGGACACCCAAACACTGCCGAAATCCCAATCCGGGGGTGGGACACCTAACAAGTCTCCTGACACAATTGGTTTAACAAATACCGATCGCCAATTGGAACCGATCTAAGGATCCGAACCAGATATTACGGCACCTAGGAGATCTGGACGAGCTCGAAGGCAAACAAAGTTTTATCAACAGGGCCTCGACTATGTCAACTACACGGATGTAGGTGAACCAAGCACGTATGAATAAGCCATGGTCGCACCGGACGCCGAAGCATGGCTACAAGCCATGAAATCCAAAATGGACTTGATTCATTAGAATCAGACATGGGAGCTGGTCGAACTACGAGTTGGAAGGAAGCCGCTACCTTGCAAATGGGTTTTCCGATACAAGTATGTATCCGAGTCAGAGAAACCCAAGTACAAAGCTCGACTTGTCGCGAAAGGATTCAAACAGGAATACAGGGTTGACTACAATGAGATATTCTCACTAGTAGTCAAGATGACCACCCTTTGACTCCTACTAGGTGTCATGGTGACAGAAGATCTAGAGCTCGAGCAGATGGACGTAAAGACGACATTCCTACACGGAGATATGGAAGAAGACATATACATGTCTCAACCGGTAGGCTTCACGGCAACGGGGGAGGACAGTCACCTCGTATGTCGACTAAAGAAAAGTCTATATGGCCTAAATCAAGCGCCGAGAATGTGGTACCAGAAGTTTGACTCCTACATACGGCAGCTTGGATACAATAGAACAGACTTCGACCCATGCATGTATGTTCGGCAACTGGCGGACGAGTCAAGGATCTATCTGATCCTATACGTCGAAGACATGTTGATTACTAGGAGAAATCAAGCAGAGATTGGTAAGCTGAAGCGGAGCCTTCACACAAAGTTCACAATGAAGGAACTCGGACAAGCCCGACACATTCTGGGCATGAGGATAGAGCAAAATCGGATGACCAAAACTCTCTGACTCTCACAATGAATACATCCGCAAGGTGCTGAAGCACTTCGACATGGAGAATGCGAAGCTAGCACCGACACCGCTTCTGATGTCAATTAGACTATCGAACAGAGAATCTCCTGCAACGGACAAGGAGAGAGAGCTTAATGGAAAGATACCCTACGCATCGGCAGTAGGAAGTATCATGTATGCAATGGTGGCAACCCGACCTGACCTAGCCTATGCCGTAGGGGTGGTCAACTGGTACATGTCAAACCTAGGAAAGAAGCACTGGGAGGCCGTCAAGCACATCCTTAGGTATCTAAAAGGAACCACAGATGCACAACTGACTTTCAGACTGACAACCTCAGCCAAAGTCGAAGGCTACACTGATTCCGACTATGCCGGGAACACGGACAATCGGAAATCGACATCAGGCTACATCTTCACCTATGGTGGTGGTGCGATATCATGGAGGTTGAAACTTCAAGAGTTCACGGCTCTATCTACCACAGAAGCCGAGTACATAGTAGCATCGGAAGCAATGAAGGAAGCGATCTGGCTGCACCGACTGACTGCCGACTTCAGAACTGTGAACCAAAACTACCGATCAATGCCGACCATCTATTGAGACTCATAGAGCGCAATACACCTCATCAACAATCCCGTCTATCATGCGAAGAAGAAGCACATTGAGGTGCGATATCATCATATCTGGGAGCTCGTAAACAAAAAGAAACTCGAAGTCCGGAAGATCGACACCCAGGTGAACATCGCCGATTGCCTGACAAAGCCACTCCCAGATCTACGCTTCGGAGCCCTAAGGACGAAAATGGGGCTACGACAAGCGACCGAGTAGAAGAAAGCCAAACGAGGAGCAGAAGGTAAGATCTGATTGGAACAATAACGACACATCGTATACATCTGCCGACTCGGCTGCATGCCGACCGACTTGTAACATATAAACTTAGATCAATTTTGTAATCTAAGCTTACGAGGGAGATAATCCCAAACACTTGTACATGCAAGAAAGAGTAGTCCTTTTACGGGGGAGTTTGTTGGCATAAAAGGCCGACTCCTTCCAAAACACGTTCGCGTTCACAAGTGGAAGGATCACGCATAAATGGAAGGGTAAGGAATATTTTGGTTGATTTTAGGGCTTTTTCAATGATTTTACAAAACACATTGATACCAGTATCATACATGTTCAAACATACTATGAAAAAGGTTAAAAATCCACTATTTTCGTGATTTAGAAGTAACTAAAAAAAGAGGAATTTCAAAAAGTTACATTCTCAATTTATATCACAAACTTTACAACCAATGTTATTTTATAAGAAACGATTTTTTAGAAATCATAAGAATTCAAAACACATGCTTTTATATTACTCGATTTGTTACAAGCGGAATGTAGTTACACTTAATAGCCAAATATACATTCGTGATCACTCCTTTACAGAGAATCACTACTATAACTAATATACAATGACGATTCGTCCTCGTCATCCTCGGATGTACCAATGAGTGCATTTTCTTCGTCATAAACCAAATGGTTTGACTCTAGATTATATGTAGCAGATCTCGTTTGCCTTTGACTCGAGCTACCTTGTAGACTTGGTAATTTTTCTTTTATTATATCTATTGTTGACTTCCTTAATCGTCCGGCTTTTGTAAGTGTGAAGTCGTACACGATGATATCCACATCAGAGATATCAAGGGTCGAGGTGTTACGAATGTTTCGCTTCCTCTTCCTACCTCCCCTTCTTGTTGGGCATTCAATCATCTCCAATGTATACTTACCTGTAAAAGCATTTGCACTTCTAGTGTTGTACCAATGAACGTTTATAGACTTGATCGTGTTTTCTATTTCATGCATTAGCACTTCTAGAATTTTACCCACCCAAATTTGGTGGCCATGTGAGTTCTCATCAGTCGGCGTTGCAATCAACATCCCCGCCGTGAGCTCTTGCAAATTGCCTTGCCATCTAGCTTCGGCTACTTTGGTCATCCTTGGTCCCACATAAATGTCTCTTTGTTGTGGATGGACCAAGTTGTCATTAATCGCATTTGGTCATTGCTCTGGAGTTCTATTTACACGATCATGTTGCAGCGGCCATGTGAATGGCGTTTCCAAATTCCAATTATCACCAAATACACAATTGTCTATAATTCCTTTTTTATCACTATAAAATACATCCCACCATGACGTGTCTTATTGTGCGGCATATTTCTTGGCGGCCTCAATATGCTTTCTTTTTTCTTCTAAGGCTTGGAGCCATGACCGTTTTTGTTCTGATACCAAGACACTCTACAACTGTCCTTTCTTCTCAATTGGCATTTGCTTACCTCCATGGACAATTGTACTCGGCATACAAAGTAATAACTGGCAACCACCTTCAGGTTCCCATGTTGTAGAAGATGAATATTGTTTAGCATACAAAAGTGTAGAACCACTTATTTCATTTTTCTTTATCATAAAAATGTGATCGAAACTTATATTATTTAATTGGGCAAGCACTTTAACATTCCCACCACCCCCATCTGATATATATCTCTTAAAGTCATATACCTCCTTCAAGTGTAACACTTTTGGGCGTGGTGTATATGCATCACAAATGACATCAAATAGTTTAGGTAAAGTGAAAGCATCATGCCGAGACAACTGTCTGGAGAATGTGCTAAACATCTGATCTATATGGTCATGTGTGTGGCCAACCAAAAGAAAATTGACTTTCACTTTCCTAAACAATCCTTGGTTGACCAACATACTTAGATAGCCAAACACAGTTGAATTTTTGTTCTCTCTAGTAGTATTGTCCAATTGAATGTATAGAATAGGGGGGAAAGGTTGGCCCCAAGACATCAAAACTCGGTGAATCATTGTAACTGTTAGGTTAGGGTCACTGTGAACATTGGGGTATGTAATGAAGACGTGAGGTCCAACAGACCTATTATAAGCCAAGCATCCCACCAAGTCCATTTGAACCAGGCACTCATCATTGACATCTTTGGGGAGCCTCCGCATATGCGGCAAACACGTCTTCTTCTGGTCCATGCCATCTATCATTAAGCACATGTATTGTTCGGGCCTCTTCAAACACTTCTCTCTATGATGCATCACCTTCTTTCGTTCTAACGATTGTGCCTCACGATGCTCTTGTAGTAACTTCTTACTCATATCCTTTTCCATTGATGTCTTTGCACCTTTAGCCAAACTTTTAAGATTTGCACAAATGGAGCAATACCCCATGCGTAATTTACGTGGAATGATAACATTTGAAAACCGAGCTCTCCATAATCTTGTGAATTGGCTATATGTGATAGACTTATTATGTGAGCCCACCATATCAGATCGATAGACATCATAAACTTCTCGACGTGTATAATTATCAGAAAGGTGCATCCTACTTGTAGTGGGCATTACTTCACAATTTAACTGAAAGTAACTTTTCATCCAACCAATAGCATGTCTTCCAATTACACCTTTCATACTTGGAACCTTTTTACAATTGAGCATCTGATCCCCGCTAAGTAGACGTTGTTGTACTCTATGTAGCCACATGTTACTAACACATAACACAATTTTGAATGCAACTCTACATATCTGTTGCACATGGAAGATATAATACTCGAATGATACTTTGATCCCCGTACATTTGTTAGATACTAGTTGCATATGTGACCCGAGGTAAGTGTCTTGCTCATCACCAGTCATCGAAAAATAGTATCGCCTTAATTCTCGCAACTTTGATTTTCCAATCATAGACATACAACCACGAGCACAACATATTTTTTTGACATCAAATCCAATCTGTTTATCTGATGTCACCAAGCTAAATCTAGCCAAACGAATTCTTCGTGGGATTCTTCTAATATGCATAGGGCTTCCAGATTTCTCCTCCTGCATAGAGGTTGGTGTAACCTTGTTACAATCTAATTCTTTGTTGTGACCATCGCCAATGTTATTCGATGTTTCATTGGCACTACCTTCATTCTCCATATCTTTATTAATATCGTATTCTTCAATAGAGAACTCTTCACATGGTCATTATTTACATTCTCTATAGGTGAAGATGAGCTCAGACAATATTCTTCGATAGAATATGGTGAGTCTGTCGACAGACAATATTCTTCAATAGAATATGGTGAGTCTGTTGACAAACAATACTCTTCGGTAGAAAATGATGAGTCTGATGACAAACAATATTCTTCAATCGAGAACGATAAATCTTCACTCGTGGCTTAAGGTCTAGATAGGGCTCTTTAAGTTATGTGCTTAGGCTAAGGCAAAAAACTAATAAGCTCCTCTCTAAACATATACTCCTCTCTAAACAAAAGCTCCCTCAATATAATGTCTATATTATTTAATATTATATTAATACAATACATAAAAAATATTATTTTTAATATAGTAATTGTATTTAAAATATCAATAATTATTTAAACTAGGTCTATATGAAGTTAAATAAAGTATAATATAATTCCAATCATTACCAAGCCATAAATATGTTGGATTAAAGTTAAAATCATTGGCTAATTAATGGCACCCATATTTGATATAGAACTTCTCAGTCATTGGTTCATTAATGCTCACCATTTTAAATATTAGACTTATCAATCATTGGTTCATTCATGCCCACATCTTTAATACACAGCAATTGAGAGTCATAAAAATGTTGCTTTCAGTAATCAATCATTGGTTCATTCATGAACCTCTATCATTGTGTACTTCATGACCTTTAAAGTCATTGTAAGTTATTGTGACTATAAAAGATTCATCAATATGTTAGTTTGACTTTGTAATCATTAATGCAATCATAAGTTACTCTAGTTAATGTGACTATGGTTACTAACTAACTAACCTCAAGCTTACCAACCCTGGTTCAGGTGACTGTGGTTACTTTAACCACTGTGGTCAATCCCTATAAATAGGAAGACCTCGTCATATTTCACTCACAAGAGCACACAAGAGCATACAAGAGCACACAGAGCACGAAGCACGAAAGTGCGATCTCCGCCTCAACTTCGACAAGATAAACCATGTCTTCAAAGAGAATTGAGCGCGAGGACTCCAGGTAGGCCTCTAACACTATGGACATTTTTGTAAATATGTTTCGTCACTCAAGAACTCGATACGCCGTATCGAGTTCCTATATAAAATACAAACTTTATATAGGAACTCAATACGGCGTATCGGGTTTCTGTTTGAAGATTAGGTTTTATACAGGAACTCGATACGGCGTATCGAGTTCCTGTTTAAAGTTTAGGTTTTAAACAAGAACTCGATACGGCGTATCGAGTTCCTTTGTGTTCTTTGCTTTTTACACAGGAACTCGATACGCCGTATCGAGTTCCTCTATTCTCTTTGATTTTTATATAGGAACTCGATACAGCGTATCTATTTCCTGTACAATATTTGTGTTTAAAACAGGAATTCGATACAGCGTATCGAGTTCATGTTTGCGTTTTAAACAGGAACTCCATATGGCGTATCGAGTTCCTGTATAAAAGAACACCCTGAAAGAGGAATATTGTGTTTTTGGGGCAACAATTTAGTATTGTGAGAAAAGATATCAAACTGTCTTTCAAAATCAGTCTTTTTTATGTCGACTTGCCTTACTTTTTTAAACAAAGGGGCCTTAATTATAGGGGTTTTATGACCTACTATAGCTTAAAATAGTAGAAAATAACCCACAAATTATCTTTACGATACCAATCTCAAGTCTATCATATGCAAATTATCTACAATATGGTTATGGAATCAATATAAGTCATACCGGCCCTTCAAGACAATATATAACCTTGTATACTTATTACAATATATATTTTCTAAGTTGAATAGCCCTTACTAGAATAGATTTCTGAATATAGGACTACCATGTACACTGAATGCATGATTGATATTTATAGTTCACCACAAATCGCCTGTTAGTTTATTTCTTCATCTACTTATTTGTATTTTAATATACAACCTTAATCTACGTGACCATCTAACTTATGTTTTCGCATGTCCTTTCTTAAATAGGTCGTTTGAGAACTTGTCGGACCGACCTGTGAAGAAAATAAAAGCTCTGCATACAGGGTTCTCCAATTGAAACACAGACCCTAGTAGCTCCCGAGTCCATGAATAGAGGAAAAAAGCTTCTCTTCAACGAGGAGTCAAAATCTCAAACACACATTGAGGTTAGCCAAAACAAACTTGTAGCAGCTACTGGAGGTGAAGACCTTCCTGACCATGATCTAACGGACAAGGAATGGTGTATGCAATACGTCGACTCAAAGAAAAAAGTCGTATTGTATACAACAAAGAAGAAGGGGCAGGGGCAGCTTGGAAAGGAAACCCCATTTATGTATGGCCGTATTCTACGATTTGACTATGAAGATGCAGATTCGGCCAACATACTTGTAATGATAGAGTGCTCCAAGGGGGTACGTAAAGTGTTCCTTTCAGAAGATCTTCTAGTAAAGGAATCTTGTGGGCTAGATTCGTTCAAAAAAGATCTTGAAAGCTCACAAAACCTTATTGTCACCTTGAGGCCTTATATACAAGGCCACGTAACTCTAAGGGAGGAAGTGCCCTCCCCAGTGAAGGTCACAAAAAGGGTATCTAAAGTACAATCAAGATCACCAAAGAAGAAGACAACCAAAATGTCGAACTCCGATTCAACAAGTGAAAATGAAGAGGAGGACACTAAGGGGACGCCAGGAGCTGAGCTGGCATCAGGTGTGTTGTCATCTGAGCAGAATAAGATAAGGAGAGAGTTAATGCAACGTAAACTAGTCAGGAAAGGGCAAGTGTTTAATTTTCCTATAACATACATCCATCGGCCCCCTATTGATGAAAAAACAGGTCGAAGACCACTTGAGATTAGAGAGCCACACCGCATGCATGTTCAAAATCTCAAGAAAAAAATGAAAATTAATCCTCATGCCATTGTGGTGCCTTTTATTGTTATGGTAGATCCTGAAGAATGTGAAACCATTGAAGATTTTGATATTAGAAAGCATGATCAATATAATTACTTTGTCATTGGCGGATCGCATTCAGCGGAGGCACGTCGGCAACTTGTGAGAGAACATCCAACCACTTTCTTCTTCAAGTATGCCGAGTGCAAAATTTACGTGGGGCTCACAATTGAAGAGGCAAAGTTGTTGGCATGGAACCATAATAATGATAATGACTATAGGCAGAAAATGTCGTCGATTGAGGGTATAAGGTTCTTCCACCACGAGTATTTGGACGTGAAACAAAAGTTTGGTGTGAAGCTACATCTAGGTCTATGACGTCAATGTCTGCATGAAGTCGGTATTGTGGTAGATGATCATGTTAAGTTCGATGGTCTTCGAAAATATGAGTCTTGGTTTCAACTGGCCTTTAGAGATGGAGAAGTATGGGACCTACAGGATCAAATCTTCTCAATGTGGGAGAATAAGGAGGTAAAGGGTCAACGACAAAAGAAATGTAAGGTTGACCCTCAACTAGAGTTAAAGTCATAAGCGGCCAAGAAAATTGACTTGACAATTGAAGAAGCGGTTGATGACATGAAGTTGTCTCTATGGAGAGCGATGCAAGGTATTAAGGACAAGCAACTTCTTGTGTCTGTTTTGTCAAGGGTTGTGGCGAAAGATTTAAGCCTTGAAGAAATGGTCACTGAGTTCAATAAGTAAGTCTTTCAAATACTGATTTTGAAGTCTATATGGTGTAATTCAAAGTTCTAATCTTTATTTCTAATCTTACAGTCATAAGGTGTACATGAAGATCCAAGAAGTTATGATGAAACAACTTGGATGTATAACTTGAGAACAAGTGACCGAGGATTATCCTCTAACGTCTTCATATAAGGCATTATCGGAGTATTTTATTGCATTCAAGGATTGGGTTAGTATTGGTGGTTTTTCATTACGCTTTCATCATATGTAGAGCTTGTGTAATAATACTTGATGTCCTATTGCTTCTATTAGAAACCATGTCATGGCAAGAAACAAGGAGAAGTTAAGGATATACATGATTTCCCTACATCCTTCCTTGCACATCTCGAGCGAGCCAGAAAAGAAAAGGATCGTCACTTAGTCAATGCGTACGAAATGGAGGAAGATGGCTCCTTTAAAAAACTTAGCCACAAAAAAGATATTACGAGAGATCTTTACTACAATGTGGTTTGCGGCGATGTCGTCGACTTGATCCAAAAAGTGCCAAAGAAGGAATATACGCTAATGATTGCAGATATTCCTTACGGATTTCAAATGGCTGGGTCATCATACGACGATGAACCGTTTGGGTTTAAACAGTTGGAGAAGATGGTCAAGGATTTCGCTGAGTTAACGACTGCATCCTTGTGGCGAATAGTTGTCTTTCATAGTATGGACCAAGGGTACTTGGTAGCTCAAGCTTTGAGATCTCATTGCCATGGCATCGAGAACCTTGCATGGTAAGGATTATTTATAGGTGTCATTCATTATATTGCATTTCTTAAGGTTGTTCAAACTATTCTTAACTCGATGTATTATTTTTTATAGGATAAAAACCAATGTAAATAGAGGGCCAACTTTTTGGTTGGGTTAATGCCATTGAATACATCACAGTTGGCTACTTCGATGAAATTAAGAAACAAAAAATCAAGGAGCATTCTAATGAAGTGGGAGGTTCAAATCTGCTAGTATATCCAGCAGTGACACGGAAATTGCGACATGTCACCACGACAGAACGGGGACTTGTCAACCCATATCAAAAACCTCAGTGACTTATGATACGCTTGATCGAGATGTTTTCTATCGAAGGAGACTGGATATTACATCTCTTTTTTGGCACAGGTATTCCTCGAACTAGGGTAACGATCTTGAGATAACCAATATCAAATCTTTTTTGTTTGACAACTAATTCTTCTTGTTACTTTCTTCACAGGAACGATGTCTGCATGTGCATTGAAGCTCTTTAGAAATACAGTTGCATTGGAGAGGATGAGGAGCAGGTTATATTTATAAATATGAGGATTAAGGCTTTGTGGGAGTGCCCAAACCAGGATGAGGAGGTCGGTGCAAAGAACCTTGCTAATACAGAAAGGTTTCAACCTGCTTCGCGAGAGCCTATTCCTCCGTTAGCTGGCGAACCGGGGGAGCTAATAGAGCTTGATGATGAGCTTATAGAAGATATTTCGTTGGCTCGGCTAACAGGGGAAGCCAATGCACGTATAGCTGAAGAGAGTTCTACACAAGATGATGAAGAAAATGGCATTGATGAATTGATTGCTATGTAATAAACTCTATGAAGAAAATGACACTGACGATTTGTTTGGATTTCACATTATTAATACAAATTTTGGGTTTTACTTGGTGGATTCTATTCTTTATAATCGTCTATATGTTTCAATTTTTTTTTATATACTTGGTTAGTAGACTTATGACATTGGTTTCACTAGGTGCATAGCTGACTACCAAATTTATGGAGAAACATGAATTAGTTTAAATTGAGGCTGATTTTGGTTCAAGCTAACCTTAACATAACATGGTCGTACAATTGTTGCCATGACTGTCCATGTTGTTATTATGGATCTTTGTCTTCTATTGTTAAAACTATTATGTTTCTATTCCATTGCTGCTTAGATTGTGTAGTGTGTTGATAATGGTTCCACTAGCGTTATCCGCATGTTTGTATATGCTTGTAGTTCCACTTGCGTTATCGTTCGGAGTTTGATCCTGTGTGAATCACCTAAGCAATAGAGTAGATCAATTTTAAATACAGGTATGAAAGCCTTAATAGGTTTGTTATTTCCACGACATTATCCTAAAGTTCATTGCCTTGTAGTTCCACTTGCGTTATCGTTCGGAGTTTGATCCTGTGTGAATCACCTAAGCAATAGAGTAGATCAATTTTAAATACAGGTATGAAAGCCTTAATAGGTTTGTTATTTCCACGACATTATCCTAAAGTTCATTGCCTTACATTGTCCACAATTATATACATATGGTTTGATCCCATATGAACAAACTGAGGAATAGATTAGATCAACTTTAAATACAAGTATTGAATACTTTAATAAGTTAGTTATTCCAATCACATTATCCTAAAGTGCACTATCCTACATTGTCCACAATTATATACATGCACGTATGGGTCAAAGTATAAATTATAACTCATTTTTGTAAAACTTACCAAATTCATATAAGCCTTTAACTTAGTGTTTCCCTTGTCGCACATTAGTGACATATTGAGCCATTGTTGAACTTTATTATGCCTACATTAACTTATCAACACGTCCAAACTTGCATGATTTGTAATGATCTCCGCTTGTAGACCTATCATGTATTTTTATATTTGCAAATTCTAATCAAGTTGAGGAACATGTGATACCAGTGCATCCAATTTTTGTAGAGGGGGGTGTATTTGCTTCGTTTCAAGAAGATTCTACAAGTGGAATGCGCAATCCTTCCACTTGTGAACGTGAACTCCTTCCAAATTGTATCTATCTGAGTGTGAACTTGTTAATAAGTTAGGGCTTAGTATATAAGCGAATACCTAACATTGTAATGAGTAATGACGAGAAGAGTATTGTATCTCTAAGCGACAACGAAGTAATAAGAAGCTTTCCATTAAAGCTCGATTGACTATCTAAGTCTCGATTCACTGTATTTTCTGTGTGTTGTTTTTTGTGCATAAGCGAACAGGTCCGCAAACGTATACATAGATATACATAGTTCCAACAACTTGAGCCAGTTAGAATCCGGAGAGGCAAGTGACGGAATCTGAGACGAACTACCAGACACACAGTTGTTTAGGGTGACAACGGAAGACACGGTGGACAGGACGGTCGTTGAGGAGGACAAATGGTTGACAAATATGCATCACTTCCTCAGCAGCGGACTGCCTCGGGAAGAGTTAAACCGAGACGAGCAAAAACAGTTGGCGGTACAAAGCTGACACTTCTATTTATTGTAGGATACATTGTACCACAAGGGAGCGGATGGTATATGGTGAAAAGCGGTCCAGAGCGACGAAAAGGATAAATTTACGGGAAGCTCACTGTGGAGTCGCCGGAGGACACTATGCTAGAGACGCAACGGCAAGGAAGATATGGTGAAGTGGATTATGGCGTCCTACAACACTGAAGGACTCGATGCGGTATGCAAAGGAATGCGACTTATGTCAATGAATGGCCAACTGATAGAGCAAGAGAGCATGCCGCATCTGCCAGTGTTACCATTGGAGCCGTTTCAAAAATGGGGATTGTACTTCATCGGACCCTTCAAGCCTCCGGCAATGAGGACCAGAAACTAGTATATTATTGTTGCAACAAACTATTACACGAAGTGGGTTGAAGCAAAGGCACTCTGGGACAATACCGCGGCATCAACGACGAAGTTCCTATATGAGTACATCTAGTGCCATTACGGATGTCCGATTGAACTGATCAGTAATCAAGGCGGACACTTCCTCGGACAAGTGGTGGAGAGCTTAACGTCATTTTATGCGGTGCTGCACAAATGGAGTACACCATATTATCCGCAAGCCAACGTATTGATTGAATCCACCAACAAGACCTTGCAGAACATCCTCCGAAAAATCGTTAATGAAAACCGGACCGACTGGGACACGAAGCTGCAGACTGCGCTATGAGCTTACCGGACTTCTTACAAGACAAGTCTTCGGACAACATCGTTCGGTTAGCTTTCGGATTGGAAGCGGTAATGCCGATGGAGTTTCAAATTCCAAGTTTGCGGATTCAAGTCTGGGAAAGGTTACGTGAGAAGGAATCGGAAAAAATATGGCTAGAGACATTGTGCGAACTAGAAGAGCACCGAATAGCTAGCGTTCTGCAGTTAGAACTCGAGCAACGTCGACGGAAAACGTTCGTCGACCGGCACCAAAAGGGAAATGAGAAAATGTTCGGAATCAACAAGCCGGTTCTGGTATTTCAGACCCGGATGGGCAAGATGCCAGGAAAGTTACGGTTCTGGTGGACTAGATCGTACTGGATAACGCGTGAGTTCAAAGGGTCGTATCAGCTAGGAATGCTGGCCGGCGAAATCTTAGAGAAATGGGTAAACGGTTTCCGACTGAAACCGTATTACGGACCAATGCCGCGGAACCCGTTCAAACAACCGGAGGACGGAGCATGAGCAGGAAGCGGTATTCGGATAGCCAACAACCAAGAGGAACCTACCATGGATCCGGTGTTGCCGGATACGATGGAAAAGGAATAACATCTGTTCTCAAAAAAAAGAAAAAAGGATAGCCATCATGCAGGGGCGAGGAGTAAATATGTGGCGAATGCATGAGAGAGGGAAAAAATAAGAAGAGAAAAGAGTGGTAGTAAAAATGAAAGGACACCACGAAGCGGCGTGACATCAGGCATTTAAAGCGCACCACGCGACGTACAACTTCTATAATAGTACACGACGTGCAGGCGCAAGAATCAAGAAAAGGAGGCAAAGATGGGAACACAAAACATCCGTGTTACAAAGTCTCTCTCATTTCATGAACACAGAGCCCTTAGTACACAGAAGTGGATACAGGTAATCAGGCGAACGCAAGAAGCTACCATAGGCACCCCAAAGCTTACTGCCACCAAAGAAGCAGACACCACACTAGAGCCCATGGCGCTCTCCGAGATTCCCAAGAAACGGTTTCCACAACATAGATTGGAGGGTTTTCTCCGGATAGCACAAGCACCTTCCCACGACGAATCGGAAAAGGTCACAAAGAAGATCGACCTGGAGGAAATAACATAGGAGGCTATCCGTGCCTTAATCGGATTGCCGAAGGGAGGAATCTACTCTATTGAGAATCCTTCCCCAAAGACGTTGATGAAGTTCTTCAGCGAGTACTCCCTCACCAGCAAAGCGTACTAGACACAAGGCGGTGATGACGCTGCCGTGCCTTTCGGCGCTAGATCGTTGTGTGAGTCGGGTGGGAACCATTGGGGTTTTGGACTAGGAGAAAGAAGAATATGAGATAAGGCTAGTAATGAATAGGTAAGTTATGAATCTCGTGAATCCCATGAGTTTAGTGTATTTAATCAATATTTAGATAGTAAGAGAATCCCACGAATATATTATATTAATTGGTGTTTTAGCAAATATATCTAATTTCCCAAATATTTTACACACCCCCCCTTACATTGTGCTCCCCATTCTTATGTAGTGATAAGGGAGTCTTAGTAATCCATGCTTTTCCTCTAACTATAGACTCCATGCTTTTCCTATAGATAGACTATATGCTTTATCTAAAGTGATCATGCTTTTTCTAACTTGTGCGTTTTTTATCGACTATAGCGTTCATGCACGCTACATGTGCATGCGTAGCTTTTTCTTTTAGCATGCGTTTTTCTTTTAACTAAAGTTTATCCTAGGTGAACTTACCTTTCTATGTGGGACATCTACTTTTTAACACTAATGAAATGCTAGTGTAATGGTAAGGTTTTACATTATTAACATGGAGGTGCAAGGTTCGAATCTTGCCTTATGCATGTATTCCTTATTTTGACATTTTCTTCTATTTCTTCATATTTACTAAAACATTACTTTATAAGTTTTTCATGTAGTGTACGAAATACACTACGACACTCGCCCCCTCTGAACCTGCACATCCTCCGGTATGTACCGAAGTTGTCGGTGATTGTTAGTCTCGTCCGTCCGTTCTCCGCCCGATTGGTTTCATCGCCGGTCGTGTTTGGTTGTCGGCCCCGTTTAGTCGCCGGTTTTTGGTTGTCGGCTCTGCTCGGTGTCGTAGTGTATTTCGTACACTACGTGAAAAAGTAAAAATAATATAACCGATTTAATTACATATAAATAAATAAAATAATATATCAAGATATTTATCACGTGCATAAGGCAAGATTCGAACCTTGTACCTCCACGTAGCCAAACCTCAACTTTACCATTATGCTACCTTATCTTTAGTGATCTATAAATAGATTTAATAACTATAAGTGCTTTATTTGCGCCTACCTTTATTAAAAGGTAAATCGTGCATTTTTAGAGTGCGTGAATATTTTATAGAAAAACGCAAGCAACTAAAAAGTGACTCATGCACATCTAGCGTGCATGAGCACTATATTTAGCAAATAAAAGCAAGGATTAGAAAAGCATCACATGCACATTTAGTGTGCATGAACATATTAGAAAAAAAGCATGTAGCTATGCTTAGTCTCTCCCATCACTACATAAGGATGGGGAGCACAATGTAATAGGTGTGTGAAATATTTGGAAATTGGATATATTTCCGAAAACACCAACCGATTAATATAATCGTGGGATTCACGAAAATAATATAATCTATACTTGTGGGATTCACAAGTTTCTTATATTTTTCTTTCAATCTAAATACATATTCTTATCTAAATATTGATTAATCAAATAAAATACACTCGTGGGATTCACGAAATTTCTATCTCTCTTTCTAATAATCTATTCATTACTAGCCTCATCTCATATTCTTCTTTCTCCTAGTCCAAAACCCCGGTGGTTCCCACCCGACTCACGCAACGATCCGGAGCCGAAAGGCACGACATCGGTTTCCAGTTCTGTTCGGTTGCTGGCTTTGTCCGGTCTCCGGTTACAGGCCCTCGTAATTCTTCGTTACTTGTTGTACCCTCCATTTCTCTCACTATGTCAGCTTTGTCTCTCCATTTTGAGCACATCCATTCTTTCCACCTGAACCATTCTCGCTATCCGATCCACCATATTCTTTGTTCTCTCTTTGCATTGCCATGGCCGGTTTTCATGGCTCCTTGTCATCCTCTTGAGCATAACCCTTCTTGTCTTGTGCATGTGCCATGCTTCCCACTTTGTTCACCTTTGTCGTATAATCTCGCATTAACAGGTTGATAATCTTCATGTTAGAGCTCACCATGTTTGTTAAGATCTCATCCTTGGTAACACTCTTCAAATCCACTTGGCCCTTGTCATCTGTGATACTGTCTTTTCCTAACCTCTTTCTTGTCTTCATCAATCTTGACTTTTTTCCGTATCGGTCTCGTCTGATCGGCTTTCGGTTGGATCGACTTCTGATTGATTTCGTATTCGGCCGAATCGGACTCGGTTGATCTGTTTTTACCGATTCGGTCCCCTTCCGGGTCGGTTTCGACCAATTGGTTTCCGTCCGGATTTGCTTTCTTTTCTTTGTTTTCACCGGTCTCGACCGGTTTGACTTTCGACACTTCTTCCCGGCTTTACATTCTTTGCTCCCACCTCTCGTCTCTTCGGTCTCACGTTGGTTCTTGGACACAACCGCTGAAGTCTCTAGAATTAGAGGGCAAGAATCCTTTGTATTATCATTCTCCGTCATTTCACCCATAACCACCTTCTCGGTTATCTCTCCGTCGTATGCATCGACATTGACCTTCATTTTCTTTCCGCCACTTTTCGTCTCTTCGGTCTCACGTTGCCTTTCAAACGCAATCGCCAGAGTCTCTGGAATCAGTGGTGAGAAAGTTTCGATACGATCATACGCCATCGATTTTTCCATAGCCACCTCTGATTCGATGTCATCTTTCGTGGTGACCTCCTCAATCAAGTCCGCCTCGCACTCTTTATCTCCCTCAATTATGCAAGCATCGATTATGCTTACCTCTTTTTCATCCGATGTCTCGAACACTCGTATCCCGAAATCTTCTTCTACACTTGAAGTGGTGTTCGCCACTCTCAAGTCATTGACCTTATCCTTGGTCGTCGTTCTTTTGCATCACGAGAGGATGCCTTGTTCCACATCCTCTCCCGTGGTACCGTCGCCTCGTACTTCGGCCTTTGTATCAGCCACATCGTTTATCCTTTCGATCATCCCTCATAGGCCATGTTGTTGCCGACGATATTCTCATCTTCCTCTTATCATGTCTTCGGCATACTCTTTCAACTTCAGCCCAATCCTCAGTAAGGCCATTTGCACCATCATCATCTTCGAGTTCGATCCCGATGTCCATCCTTTCTTTCCGATCGATCGACTTCACGAACATTAGGACTTTATCCATCCCCACCAATCGTTGTTCCCGCTCCGAGAGTCGAGCAAAACGATGCTTGAACTCTAGGAATGCTTGTTGTGCACTTCGGTGGGGTGGGTCTTCTCCGATGCCACCCATTTATCGAACTCTTGCCGATCTCGTCCCTTCGATCTCTTGTAGTCATATGCCTCTCGTAAAGCTTCTTCAAAGGACCCCCATGTAGGGTTTTGTTGTCGTATCATGTGGATTCTCTCTTGTAGCTCATCCGTGGCCACCCGATTGAAGGAAATCACTTGCAATCCTTCTGGTATCCCACATCACATCATCTCCGCCTTGTATTCACGTAGATAGCGTGACACATCATTTCCGTTGAATTACCCATTTCGTTGCACAAGCCGGTCTACTACCGACTTCATCTCCGACATCGCACGTTGCTCTTGTTGCATCCGCTCAATCATCATCATCATTATGCTCATTGCCTCTTGTTGATTCTCCATCTCCTTGCCACCCGCCTTCATGTCGGGTTCACCACTTGTATCGTGCCTTTCAGCACCAGATCGTTGCGTGAGTCGGGTGGGAACCATTGGGGTTTTGGACTAGGAGAAAGAAGAATATGAGATACGGCTAGTAATGAATAGGTAAGTTATGAATCTCGTGAATCCCACGAGTTTAGTGTATTTAATCAATATTTAGATAGTAAGAGACAATTTTGATCACAAATTCGTGAATCCCATGAATATATGATATTAATTGGTGTTTTAGGAAATATATCCAATTTCCCAAATATTATACACACCCCCCCTTACATTGTGCTCCCCATTCTTATGTAGTGATAAGGGAGTCTTAGTAATCCATGCTTTTCCTCTAACTATAGACTCCATGCTTTTCCTATAGATAGACTATATGCTTTATCTAAAGTGATCATGCTTTTTCTAACTTGTGCATTTTTTATCGACTATAGCGTTCATGCACGCTAGATATGCATGCGTAGCTTTTTCTTTTAGCATGCATTTTTCTTTTAACTAAAGTTTATCCTAGGTGAACTTACCTTTTTGTGTAGGACATCTACTTTTTAACACTAATGAAATGCTAGTGTAATGGTAAGGTTTTACATTATTAACATGGAGGTGCAAGGTTCGAATCTTGCCTTATGCATGTATTATTTATTTTGACATTTTCTTCTATTTCTTCATATTTACTAAAACGTTAATTTATAAGTTTTTCATGTAGTGTACGAAACCATCCAATCCGTAGTGGATGGCAAGAAAGTATGGACAACGGTGACCCAATGGCTCACCCTCCTTGCACCACCAGTGCAGGCAATAAAGGCGAGGAAGTGGGGCCCAGCGGCGGATGCAACGCCAAACAAGCCTTCAAAGCAAAAAAAACTCTTCGCCAAGCACACTCTCGGTTGGATAGAGGGAGGATCGGCATAGAAGGAAAAGGAACAACCCAATCGAAAGTGGCAGGTAGAGACCGAGGCACCGGTAGAACCACCGATAAATCCTCTTAAAATTAAACTGCACCAGCAAGAGCAAGAGCCGCCCACCTTGGCTCAAAGAATTAGCATCGGAACCCAAGAGGAGAAGGAGGAGGAAGAACCCGTCAACCATTTCCTACGTCACCAAAAGAGAAGCGACTCCCCTCTCCGAGGGACAAATCGGGTCTGGTAGAGGACAACACACCGACTCCTCGCTCTGAGGGACAAGAGCCAAGCAAGGTAGGAGACCGGGCCTGTTCAGCCAGAAGCGATGGCACCAGTGCTACCAGAATTGGGTATAGAACTAGCTACCTCATCGGGTCGACAGGCACAACAAGAAAAGGAGTTGTTACTGGAGACAACAATACAACAAGGGCTTGAGGCGAGACCAGAGCCGACACCACAACCTGAAGCGCCAAGGCAACAAGGCACCAACAGTCAATGGCTGTGTTGGATCGGAGAGCAGGTGGCGGGGTGGTAAGCCAGATTGAAGTCGAAGAGGAGCACAAGGGGACCGGTTGTTCGCCACAACCGAAGAACTCGAGAAAGCCCGGTCGAGGATCCAGAGCATGGAGGAAGAAGTTGAGAAGGCCAAAGCAGACGCAGCCAGACAGGTAAGTTCAGGACCGATAAGACTTGAACCGGTGGCACCGGTGACTGAACAGATAAATAACACGTCAGTGGCTCCTACAACACCGAACACAAGTAATGTGTGCGAACAAGAACTCTCCAACCTAAGGGAGGAGTTAGCAGCTCAGGAGTTCTCGAGGCCAGAGACAGGGAGCAGAAGAAGACAACAGAGGAGGAGAAGCAAAAAATAGAAGAAAACCTCCAAAAGACTTAAGTAGCCAACAACCGTTTAAAAGAGGACAAAGACAAACTTCTGCAAGACCTCCAAAAGACTTAAGTAGCCAACAACCGTTTAAAAGAGGACAAAGACAAACTTCTGCAAGAAAAAGACAAGGTGCTCTGGATGGCAGAAGGAGAGATTGAATGACTGAAAGACGAGCTCCGACAACAGAAAGACAGAGAAGACCGAACAAGAAGTCAAATCAACCAGAGGTTAAATCAAAAGACCGAGGACTTTTAAAGACTGCACCAGGATCACAAGCACTTGGAAGCAAAGCACAAGAAGTTGATGGTGGAATGTGACCGGCAATAGGAGAAGATAAGAGAACTCCGGAATGAAGTAACCAAGAACGAACGAAGGCGGTTGAGTCGGCAAAGCTACTAGAGGAAGCGGTAAGAGAAAGGACGGTGCTCACCAGACAACATTATGAAGAGATGGAACGAGCAAAATTGGCTCTGAATAGGGTTCAGACAACGTATTAGACCCAATTGCTGGAATATGGGGTGCAACCACAGGCAACCACAGGCTTGATAAAGAAGTTCAAGGAGGAAAAGCAGGTTGTAGAGGACAAATCCAAGATGGGGCTTAGCCGGATCCACGCCATTGTGCTAGCATGGAAATAAAGAACAAAGAGTATGATTGATGAAAGCTTAGTGCAATGGTGGTCAAAATGGGCACAATAGACGGCGGAATTATAGACTTTGTGAGCGGATGCTGAGAACCGGAGAACAGGCGGTGACAACTTCTACAAGATGGATGCGGAGAGCATTGTAACCATCCGGGAGGAGTTGTCGGACAATTTCTTGTCTCTAGAAGGAGAACAATTGGCAGCTGTGAGGCAATTGGTAGAACAGTTGGATGATGACCAACTTGCCACTCAACTCCAATTTGAGTACGAGCGGGAGCGTAGACGACAAGTGGCATCGCAAATGATGGCGGAATCAACATAAGTGACGGAGAGCAATCTCCGGAGCAGCCACCGAATGTAGCGGGAACTAGAGGAGGCCAGCTAGACGAAGCCCGACTGGAGCAGCCAGAAGTAGCCAGACCGGAAGAGACAGTGGAAGCAGAACGGGAGGAATAGGAGAAGCCAAGGACGGAGGAGCTAGACCGGAGGGGCCGAGACCAATAGAGTCAGGAGCGGATGGCGCCGGAGAGGAGGATCAGGCTAGAGAGCAACAACGACAACGACAACAACAACAACAATCAGAGTAGCAACAACAAAAGTGGATGGAGCAACTACCCAATGAACCGTTGGAACCCCTAGACCAGAGTATTCTGGACATTCTGGAAGATGAGTGAAGGAAGGGGCTAACCCCACGGGCATGCCATGTGTTGGCCGGTTAGGCCAAAGTATGAAAGGGGAGCTAGTTTGGGGATAAAAGGAGTTGTAATTAGAATTAATTATTATAATTATAAGATCAGACGAACAGACCCGGAATTGGTATGCCGATCCGGATCCGGACCAGTTCCTATCTGGTTGCCGGTTGGCACTGGTTTGTAACACAACCGGTTACCTATAAAAGGATCCGGATATGATGTAACTAGAGACGGATAATTAATAGAGAAGTGCTATTATTTTCATATCTTTTTATCTTGTCATTTATGTTCTATGTTTAACGGGTTGATCTTACGCGTGTAACTAATCGATCCGGATAACAATCGGAGAGGATCGGTTCTGTGAAGGTCTTCCCATTCCTTACCATACCACCCCTTTGGTGAAGTGTTCCGGAAGGACACCCTGTGTTAATGGCTTGTCCAACCCAGGATTAACATAGTTTTGGTGACCACGATTCCTACAGAAAGCAGTGAACAGCGGGGGAATGGATGACTAAACCAACGAACGACCCAGTTGTTGAACGAGCAAGAAGACTAACCAAGAGATTGTGGAGGCGAGAGGCTTACCAACATGCGGCAGAGGAAATCCGTGCGAATCGGTCTTTTTCCAAGGTGATTCGGAAGGACACCCTATGTTAATGGCCTGTCCAGCCCAGGATTAACATAGTTTTGGTGACCACGATTCCTACAGAAAGCAATGAACAACGGGGGAATGGATGACTAAACCAACGAACGACCCAGTTGTTGAACGAGCAAGAAGACTAACCAAGAGATTGTGGAGGCGAGAGGCTTACCAGCATGCGGCAGAGGAAATCCGTGCGAATTAGTCTTTTTCCAAGGTGATTCGGTGGGTTGCGGAGGAGTCACTCTAATTGCAACAGAACCACCACCCGGACGAAGGAAGTAGTCTGAGCAATCTGCAGGAAGCAGAGTCCATTCTGCAGACACTTGCCGCAAGAGACAGCGATTCAGGAGTGTTCTTTGCCATCGAATTGGATTCAGACGGCGAACATAGCATCCAATCGAATTATTGTAGTAGCCACGATACCCCAAACGGCCCGAAAGACGACGAGTCGGACCACAGACCGACACCAGAGCCAGAGACAATAAAACCGGAGCCGAAGACAACAAAACCAAAATCTTCGGACAAAATGACCGGTGCGGACCACCAAGAGGAGGAGCGAGTTCCGACACCACCACCCGAGTCACCAAAGGAACAGGAGGAGCGAGTTCTGACACCACCACCGGAGTCACCAAAGGAACAGGAGGAGCGAGTTCCGACACCACCACCGGAGTCACCAAAGGAACAGGAGGAGCGAGTTCCGACACCACCACCAGAGTCACCAAAGGAACAGGAGGGGCGAGTTCAGACACCGCCCCTAGCAACACAAGAAGACGACGACACAATGTTGTACCAATATCCGAAGTATCGGGATGACCCAGACGTGGAAGCCCACGTATACACGTTTCTCCAAACATGGGAGGCGAACCATGTCTCCCAACGACTGAACGAAGCAGAGGCCGAGTGGTCAAAGATAGCGCAATTCGGCATGACCTTGCAGGGACCGGCGGCACGATGGCACTCTAAGCACCTCCTCGGCAGTATTGACACATTCGAAGAGTTAAAGACAAGATTTCTACGATTCTTCCACAAGCAAGTGGATCAAAGGGAAATTGTCGGACAATTCTATACGACACGACAGGACCCAACAAAAACCATTCAGCAGTTCGTCATATGGTTCCAGGAAATGCATAGTCAACTCACCAAAGCACCGTTGGAAGAAGAAGCGAAAGTGGTATTTTTGGTGGCACTCCGGGAACCCCTCCGAACAATGTGTGCAGTCATAGATTTTCGGACCAGCACAATAGACCAGGTCATTGACCGAGTCATGGAAATGGACAAGAATAGTTCTTGGCTAACAATGGGGGCACTCCAACGAGCACTCCCTACCGGAGAGGACCTACGGTTTCACCAAGCGGTCCAATGCACGACATGGCTTAATCCCGAGCACTCAACAATAGAGTGCACGATGAGATCGCAATGCATGTTATGCCATTCTGGGTCACACACAATGGACCGTTGTGAATAAAACCTGCTAAATCGGCAAGTTGCAGCAGTCCGACACATCGAAACCCGGAACGACCAAGAAGACGAAGAAGAACGATTTCGGCGAGAAGATCGCTACAGACCGATACAAGACGTCGGATACAGCGATTGACGGGATGATTATGATCGGGACCGGAATGATCGAAATCAGGACTATAACGACGATCGTTATGATCGAGATCACTCCTCCGGCTACAATCGGAGGAGAGAGGATCAACGGGGAGACTATGATGATCAGCACCGACAAGGATATCAGAACAACCGACGCTATAATAAAAAATAGAACACTCGAAAAGAGGAGCGTTGGGAACCGGTGAAGGATTACCAACAGGAGCCGGATAGAAGCATAACTAGCGCTCAATCGGAACAACGAAGAATAGAGGAGCCCAATCGGGCATTATCCGGTTTTCAGCTAGGTAACACGCCAAAAACAGAGTCTAGCAATACACGGAAGGTGTATTGCTACTATTGCCGGTAGGACGGGCACTACAACAATTAGTGTCCAATGAAGACTAACGAAAAACGGTCGGCAATCAACATGGTGGTCGTGGAGGTGGCCAACATCCAGCAAGTCACCACTGGATCGAAAGGGACGATGGCTGAATGGGAGGCTCAGGAAGCTATCCAAAAACAAGCCACAAAATGGATCGAAAACGATAACGAACGGAATGTCACCGAACTACAGGAGCAAAGGAAAACATCAGAGGAACCCACAGAGATGATGCAGCAGGTGAACCCCACGTGGTAGGCACTACAGGAATATCCAGACAATGGCCGTAAAGCAACCGGATCAGCGGCCAAGAAGTGGTTGGAGTGGTCAGATAACATCCAAAATGGTCGGATATGGGTTGGAGCGACGACGACGGCTCGACAACCAACGATAGGAACAAAGATAACGTTGAAAGAAGATCCGAGAGACACTGGCCGAAGATGGAGTTGGCTGAACAGTGGAAAGCTTGAGAAAAGCAATGGTGATAGAGTGGAAGTCGACCAAAATGGCCAGAGATGGGAGCAGCCAGACAACAACAGAACCGATTGCCGGAAATCTGGCCGGAACGGATCGGACGACGATGGGAACGAGCTAGAGTAAGACGGATCGATGGCCAGAATGGCGACGCCGACAGAGACTGACGAGAGACTAGAAAAGTGTCGGCCAAAAAGTGGTGGGAGTGGCCGAATGGCTCCAGAACAGAGACGACAACAGAGCCGGAGACACAGACGCAGACTCAAACGGACGGAAACCGACAAAGACGGTGATGGAGTCCGCAACGGAGTGGTGGCCGGACAACGGCCAAGACATAGACGGAAAAGGCTAGAGAGGCCGAAAAGCGGCAGCCAAACCGAGGGTCGAATAGCAGAAAGAGACCGACTAGACAGGGCCAAACAAAGAGAGAGACGTCGACATAGATGGATAGCGAAGCGACGGATGAAGCAACAAAGATGGACGAGAAACAAAACAGAGAAAACAGAAAGAAGAAAGAAGAAGACATATGAAGCAGAAAATAAGAAGAAGAGAGAAGAGCAATGCAGAGGAAAAGAAGAATAAGAGAAAGAAGCAAGAGAGAGGAAGTGGAAGGAGAGGATGATAGAAGCCTCAGAAGAAAAGAAAGAGAAAAGGGAAGAAGAAATAGAAAACACAGAGATAGAAAGAGGAGGAAACAGAAGAAAGATATAAACCAACGGGCAGAAGGAAGAAGAAGAACTAGAAGAAAACACAAAAGGAGAGGGGAAAAGAAAAATAAAAGGGCATGTAACAAATATTGAAACCCTGAGGGTACTGAATGAAATTTTCAAAACTCGAGGGTATATAATAAAAATTTTAAAAACCAAACGGCACCTAAGAAATTTCGAAAACTCATCAACCTAAAAGAAATGGACGCGATCGACACACAACTCACAAAATCAACAAAAGGAAGATACACATACACACAACTTTTTTGGACCCATGATATCAATGTTCGTGAACTGACAGAACGGGAATGTTCGTGTCGATGAAGATTCGCTAACCAAAGGAGATGTTCGAGTCAAGCACTTTGATCCAGGGAGTCGATTGTTGAGATGATCGATGGAAATTCCGGTCGAAGAAAGATTATGATCAAGGCATGTGGGATCAACGTGCAAGGCACTCTCCCACGGGCGTACCATATTGTGTTACCGTACGAGATGTACGGGTGATTGATAAGTGAGGGTGAAAGATGTAATGTATGTGTAATGTTATGCGATTATGAGTGTGAATGTAAGTGTGAGTGTGGTGGATACAAAGAGGTGTGAATGTATGACTAGGTGTGAATGCCCAAGGGGACTTGCACCCTTGTGTATCTACCCTTTTGTAACTATTTAACCCCCCTTATGGGGAATGAATGAATACAATGCACATTTCTCTCTCAATTTCTCTCTCTTGTCATCTCACTTTCTCTCTCTCTTCCTTCTCCTTTACATTGAAACCCCTTGGGAGGGGGGTGGAGCCATTCTAGGCACCACCCCCCACTCCTCAATGTTTGTCAACATCTTCATGATCTCTCACCATCATACCGTTCATCCTCTTCACTATTACACCATGTCTATCTTCACCATTTGCATCCCCATCGCTAGCCAATTATCATCATTGTCATAATCATTATCCCTAACCCTAAACATACAACAATGACAACAACTTTCGTGAACGAATCGGATCCTCAAACTATTCAAGAAGCAAAAGCATCTCCTGTTTGGGATAAGTGGAAAGAAGCTATTCAAATTGAGCTAAATAAGCTTCTCAAACGACGCGTTTTTGGTAAAATTCAAGAGACGCCTATTGGTCAAACGCCCATTTGGTATCGTTGGGTTTTTGTGCGGAAGCGTAATGATAAAGGAGAAGTTATTCGTTATAAGGCAAGGTTTGTTGCTCAAGGTTTCACGCAATGATTTGGTATTGATTATACTGATACATATTCTCTGATTATGGATGCAACGAGTTTTCGTTGGTTGATTCATTTTAATGTTCAATGAAGTCTTCATATGCGTCTCATAGATGTGGTTACAACTTATCTCTTATGGTAATTTGGATAAAGATATATACATGAAGATACCTGAAGAACTTTTCAACTCTACGCAACTTGGAAAATTTTGCAATCCATCAATCAAGTTATGTAAGTCACTTTATGGACTTAAACAAGCCGGTCGTATGTGGTATCAACATCTCTCTCAATATCTTCTTTCTCATGGATTTAAAGATGATGATATTTGTCCTTGCATATTTATCAATCATCATCTCAAAGAGTTTTTCATAATCGTTATTTATGTTGATGATCTCAATATTATTGGAACATCCAATGCTATTGAAAATGTTGTTCTTATGCTTAGCTGCCAATTTGAAATGAAAGACCTCAGTTTAACTACATTTATCTTGGGTCTTCATATCAAGCACCTATCTAATGGAATTCATCTTCATCAGAGCTTTGATATACATAAAATATTAAAATGGTTTTCTATGTATCAAGCTCATTTTATTAGAACTCCTATGGTAGTGAGCTCTCTGGATCCTTCTCATGACCCATTTCGGCCAAGATCTTCTAACGAGTCAGCATTGGGACCACAGTATCCTTACATGGTTGTTGTTGGTGCACTTATGTACTTGGCCAATTGTACACGTTCAGACATTTCATTCACTGTCAATTTGTTGGCTCGGTATAGTCACAATCCCACTAGGCGACACTGGACTGGAATTTTAAGTTTTTCAATATTTACGAGGTACTCAAGATATGGATCTTTTCTTTACCAACGGTTCTATGCATGGTCAATTGACCGGTTATTCTGACGTTGGGTTCTTATCTGACCCTCATGTTGGTAGATCACAAACAAGATATGTTTTCCTTTTTGGTGGCATAACAATCTCTTGGTGATTGACAAAGCAAACATTAGTCGCAACATCTTCAAATCATGCTGAGATATTTTTACCAAAAGCTTACCTGCATCAAAACATTGGTTGAACATTCCTTCTCTCGGACTCAGAAGATTATAAAGCTGATGAGCTAAAACAATGATGATGAGATGAGGGGGAGTGTTATGAACTCATGCATGAAATGATGTTTAAAAATAATTTTAAAATTTTTTTTAAAATTTAAAAAAAAATAAAAAATCGTTAAACCGTTTAAACCGCAGTTTTTTACTGTTGAAACCGTTAAGCCGTTAAGCCGTTAAGCCATGGTTTCGCTGTTCGGTCCGGTTCAAACCGACATGTTGCCGATTGTTAACCATGACCTTAATGTTTTAATAGTTGTAAGTAGTAGACAAGGCAGAAAGGCCAGTTGGATGAACTAGTGTGAACTCTCCAACCCCAAGTTATATAAATGAAGATAATGTTGCTTAGAGGCTAACTCATGTAATATCCTATTATTATTATTGTACTCATAGTGTTAGAGGCATTGTCGTGATTTCGAGTGTGTGAAGGGAGAAAAACTCTTAAATGTGAAAATTTATAGATTTGGGTCAAAGATCATTGAGTAATATATACCGACATGTTGCCGATTGTTAACCATGACCTTAATGTTTTAATAATTGTAAGTAGTAGACAAGGCAGAAAGGCCAGTTGGATGAACTAGTGTGAACTCTCCAACCCCAAGTTATATAAAAGAAGATAATGTTGCTTAGAGGGTAACTCATGTAATATCCTATTATTATTATTGTACTCATAGTGCTAGAAGCATTGTCGTGATTTCGAGTGTGTGAAGGGAGAAAAACTCTTAAACGTGAAAATTTATAGATTTGGTCAAAGATCATTGAGTAATATATACCAATAGAATAATCTAGTATAGCATGCTATAGATTTGTTGTTTAAAGAAAATGGTTGTTGGAAGAGAAGTTGTAAGCTTAAGTCTCACTTTGGCATTAAATATCAAAATTAACTTTTGTGGAACCATAAGAAAAAAAATCAAGTAATAAAGCATTGTGTAGCGCAAATCAACTAATAAAGAAAAAAATCAACTAACAAATCCTCCAACTCTTTGAGAGGAGGCATGGACTACAATAAGACTATCAATTTTGATACTTAATCCACAAATTAATGGTTCATATGCATCCTCCACAAAGGTTCAACACAAGGAAAGTCCTTAGTAATTGATCTCCTCAAGAGGGCGGTGTTGCAAAGTTACATTTATGTGTGAAATGTCAGTTGGACCACAAAGGATCAGAACCAGGGAAGATCATTTGGCTTGCTCGAGTTGATGACTTCGGAACTCTTGTAACTGTCAATTGTAATGGTTCTTAGCTTCCTTTCGATATCCTTGATAGACTTGGTAATGTAATTGTGTGTGTGTTTCTATGTACAAATGAAAAAGTATATGACTACTTCCATATATAAGTGAATGTCTAAGTATATAAGAGTACTTAGACCTCTGACTCAATGCCCCATAATTCTCTCTTCACTTGGCCCAAACTAGATGCCATATCGACACCCATCTTTAGTTTCTTAGTTGATGAGTCATCTAATCCCGTTCGAACTTGTATGTACTATCATAAACATGGCAACAACTCCAAGTGCAGAGTTAGGTTTTCTTGTAGCCTAGGCTTCAAGTAGTAATCCTTTAAAGTTTATCATTGCTTTAGTATGCCCTATTTCCCATTTCAACTCTCTTCCCTTCTTTTTATTTAGCAAAAACATATTCTTCATTAGTAGAAATTCTACATACATGACAAAATGATTAGACTGACAACCTTATAAAGGTTGTAGTCATGGTAGACCAATAAAAACTACAACGACTCAAAGTATAAAACTATAAAGAACGGTGAACACATACAGGAATCTTCTTTCCATTCATGTGATCATTGGCTTAAACTCTCTTCCCTTCATAAGTAGCTCATACAAGGGTTCAGCCACATCAACATAATGTGAAATCCAAATGTGACAAAATGTATATGCCCCAAATAATCTTTGTACTTTGGTTTCTAATTCACAATAGTCTTCCATTTTATGGATGATGTTCACCATTTTTGGGGAGCGATTTTAGCCATATGGTTCACAAAGGTGTCCCACTACGAGTATCTCATGTTGCCCAAATCTCGACTTTTCATTATAGAATGCAAGGTATGTTCCTTTCAGCCTCGATAACATCCTTTCACAATCAACAACGTGGTCAGAGACAAATCTTCTGCACCAATCCGTCCCTAAGGTTTTATCGTTCTTTGACTAGAAACATCATTTGGGAATGTCATTCAAAAACGACATAGTAATATCTTGGATGCAACATAGGATTAAAGAAGGAACATGTTGTCCATAGGCCAGAAAAATAAATATATATTATGTAAACTCGTCGTTAAGGAGTAGGTGAGGACGGTAGAGTTTAGGAGAACGCCGAGTTTCGAGCCTCACAGTCAGCCGACGGCTCAGCTCTGTATGAAGAAAAAAGTATATAAACCGAGGTCTATGTACCTCGACAGGGGGATACCTAGATCATTTTGAGCGAAAGTACTATCATAGGAGCAAGCTCTGTACATACTGTTTCCGGTTGAGGCCGAGTATTGTAATCACTATAAGCTTTATCATGGAATATAAGTTTCATCTTTTCTAAACGTCTATCTGTGTATTCTCCCCGTACTCGTAAATCAAGCTACATTCATACCTAATGGGTTGTAGCCTATGTACGATCCTTGTTCTCCTCTCTTTTCCCCGTGTAGAAGAAGCTTCCACGTAACACGATGTCGTGAAAATACGACAAGGATACGTGAACGTTGAGGCAAGACCCCAGGGCCTTTAACTAGAGGATATCAAATTCGTGTATTTATGTACTAAGAATTAACCGAAATGAGAAAGATTAACAAATTTCATTAACAAGTAGAAAGAAAGATTACAATTAATCCCAAGATTGGGATTACAAAAAGTTTGCTAATGGAGATGGCTAGAGTAATAGATTAGAATAAATGAGATATGGATTTAATTAGAAAATTAGCGTTTTTAGCTTCAATTCGAAAATTAGGGTTTCTGAGTTGTATGGCTAGTGACAGATTTTCACGACAGTGTGTTTAGAGGGCCACATCTTGAAAGTAGATGTAGCAACTGACACAAATGATCTGGTCACGCAAGTTGAACAAGCATGTTGCACAAATGATCTAATTTTGCAGGTAGATGCAGCATGTGATACTAGTGGACTTATATCGACCAGATCAATATCTACATGCACCGAGCTAATGACTAAGTCGACAATACAAGAGCACCAGAATGTGAAGCCAGGCCCAACACAGTCGACCAGGGGTTTAAAGAGGAAAAGACAGAACTTGAGTTGATTGAAATTGATCGTGTGCTATCAGTAATTGGTTTAATAGAGGCTCAGTTACAGGAATGGAAACATGAACCATTAGAAGTCGAAAGAAGAGCCTTGATCTTGGAGCTTGATAAAGTCATGATGAGTGTGCGATATATGACACCAAGGGACGCAAATCAATTTCTAGAGTGGGTTGTGCAATACTTTGATTTGTTTATTTGGAGTGAAAAACCACGCACAGATGTGTGGAAGTGTGTAGAAAGATTCTTCTTGAAGTGGCGACAACATTTCAAGGGTCAGTGGACACGAGAGAATTGTGAGCAAAAGGATGTTACAAGATTCAAAAGACTTTCTGATTTTTGGGCCACTTGGCCAGATTATAATGCTGACAATACATTGATTCTGGATACAGAACATTTCCGGCATTACTTCAACATTCGCAAATGCTATCTCATTCTACCCGAGGAAATGCCTAAACACTACTTGGTGAAAACATTGAGCTGCCAACTAATTGCATGGTTGTGGACTCCATACCGAGCTCGGTATGCAGATCATATATGTAGAGAAGTTCCACTGACCAGGAAGAGCTTAGCTATTTATAGGCGATTTGAAGACATTGCCAATGGGATGTTATAAATATGTAATTTGATGACAGATTAATCAATGAAGAATTAAATTACTTGTTTTGAGTAACTTATCTACTGTGTAATTTTAAGAGTATGTTCAAGATTGTTGATTTCATGATAGTGCATTTTCTTAAAATTATGCAAACTATTTTAACTTGTACATGGTTCACTTGAGTAAATATGTATCTCAGAAAGAAGAACCCTAAACAATATTATTAAACTGGTTTTTACGAAAGAAGACTGTATATAAAAAAGACACGCGATTTTATTGAGAAAGAAGTACAAAAAGTAGATTGTATATAATAAAAAACTCCCAAACAGGTCCATTAAACTGTTTATTTGCAATACATGTGCTTTGTTTGTCTTACAAGAAAACTGGTAATTTCTACTTGTAGCTACAAATTCCATGGCATACTATTGTAAATACATTCATACACATTAGCACTAACTGTGTATAAACCTGAGCAGCTATTGTATTGCGACATTGGGACATTGATGCACCTGACCAAATGAGAGTACATGTACGCCACTGGTTTGTCTACTAATAGCCTATACACATAATCGTAATCATCTAGTCTTGCATAAAAAATACCTTCGATGTAGAATGTCCCAGTAGATTCAACATTTCCCCAAGCATCTAATATATTCTGCGTTGCACGCTGTTTACAAACTGTGCACTTTAATATATAGAAATAAGCACCCTTTGCATTGCCTTCTTCTGCATTTATAGCGAAATTATCCCCAACATTGAAGACATCACTCAGAGTATCTCCACGTCCTTGATATGTGAAGTCAGCATTCTTTTATGTTTCTCCATCAACCGCTTCCTTATTGTTCAATGTATGATACTCCCAATTCTGAATATATGCTTTGTTTAAACAATACCTCCAATTTCCCTACACACAATGGAAGCAAAAACAAGTTAATTCTCTAACCGCAATATAATGACCATCCAACCTAGAATGACCGCAAACAACATGGAGAGATCGCAATTCGGGAATTCCTTGGCACTCCCAGGTCTTCTCCCTATTTACTTCATCTATCTTCACTTCCCAAAAGTCACGTTTGATATCTCAGACCTACGAGGAATAAACACCAGTTGCACCCGTTGACATATTAGCTCTTAAAAATTCAACTACATGTGTTGCACAATTCATCTGCACACCATATGCCTTTAGTTGCTCATGGGTAAGTGCCAACTTTATAACAGCACCGACACCATCATGTTCACCTTTACCATCGCCGAACCCAAAAAAATTCCATCTCATCTCCAAACCTGTTATAGCAAGATCCCTCCCCACAAAATAAAATGGACATCTAGCCTTGAATTGTGACGCAACTCCATTAGACCAGATCCTTTCTTTTACACACCTTTCCTTTGAAATTGGTGTCAACTGACTCAAATAACTTGACAGAGATTAATATTTCACTACTCAATTCATTTGGACACCACCTAAATCTACTAGGGCCAAAATCTTGACATAAACCTATGACACATTTATGATTGTGGAAGATGGTCTCAATTTTTCTCGGACACAATACTGAATCTAAACGACAACTCATGGAAGAGATAACATGCTCAGATGATTTACAGTGCTCTTGCGGGCTCAATCGACAAATTGGGCACTCACAAGTGCAAATTGCATTAGTTAGGGAGGTGCTATGGTGACGTAGTAGATTAACAGAGTCCTTGAGAAAACCCATTTGTACATGGTAAATACAACAACATGTGTATCGATCCTTCAAGCGTCTCACAAAAGGTGGCTTAAGAGACTCGAATGTTCATAGTTGAATTTTGATATTTGGATGCATTCGACTGAACCTAATAAATAAATCGACATGCGTAATAAAATGGACATACTGATTAGTTGATTAGCTATGCTCCAAACCTGTTATAGCAACTAATAAGCTATTCTAGTACCTAATTAGCTATTCTGGTAGCTAATTAGCTGGTAATAACTAAATTAGTTATTGGGAATAGCTAGTTAGCTATTCTGGTAGCTAATCAGTTATAGTCATACACAATTTATTAGCTATTCTGGTAGCTAAATAGCTATGCTCATATGCTTAGGTAGTTAATTAGCTATTTTGGTAGCTAATTAGCTATAGTCATAAGCAACTAATTAGCGATTGTCATAGGCAGCTAATTAGCTATTGTGGTAGCTAAATAACTATGATTGGTAGCTAATTAGCCATTCTGGTAGCTAAATTAGCTATTGGCAATCGCTATTAAGCTATTACTAGTAGCTAGTTAGCTATGGTCATATTCTGAGGGAGCTAATTAGCTATTATGGTAGCTAGTTAGCTATGGTCATATTTTGAGGTAGGTAATTAGCTATTCTGGTATGGTCATATTTGGAGGTAGCTAATAAGCTAACTAGCTAAGCTCAAAAGTCAAAACAAATGTTGAGATAAATGTAAATACCTGAGGTACATCAAGAAGATGAATGGGATGCTCCTCGTATTGACTCCTTCCAACACGTTTCCTGCATAAATCCTTCTTATTGGGTGAAACCCTACTCTCATTAGTCCAAAATATTGTGATTATATCCTTGATTTTTGATGTTATGGGTGTCATTGGCTTACATCTTGTTGTTAGCTTTAGTAGACTAGTTCCTTCACCCGAGGAAACTATCTGATTCAATGTATTGTACACACTTTTTCTACTGACACCAATTACCTTAGATAGCACACTGATGTTAATATCGTCAACATCACTATTAAGTAACATCATTAGACTAGACCTTTTTAAGACAAGATCATCTTTTGACCTGCTCATGGATACAAAACTATTACAGATATTATTTACTAGTACAGATGTTATGTTTGCATTAAGACCATCACAATCAACTAATTCCTTTATTGATGGATCATTTAATATTCCATAAAGTACTACCTTCTTGTCTTCATTGCTGATGTGCTTGGTTTGAACATTGAAATAGTCTACAACCTTTCTCTCAATGATAAAGTCTCATTACTTCCATTCTCAATGATATTTAGACCTATATCGCAACCAATACTATCTTTACCTTTAGTGAGTGTGGCTTTCGTATCCTTCAACAATTGACGATGCTTTCTTCTTCTTTTCTGCCCAATACTTTCGTATTGCTTGTTGTGTCCTGATAGCGTCATCCCTATCCTGATGATCATTGAGGGGTGATTCTAAACACCCTCTTTCCCCTTCCATTTGGCTTGATGAGTTTTAACCCTAATTTTCCCGAAAAAAGACACATATTAAAGATGGCTATGGGCAACAACAATACACAAAAATATTCCGCAATACACAAGATTATACACAACAATACACAAGATAATCAATAGATAGGATAGTTATTTAAATCCAAGACCGAACAGTGGCGGTAATCCAGGGCCAAATAGTGGTGGCAACTGAGTGTAGAATGGTGGCAGTGGAGGAGTGAACTCCGTTTGATCAAACAGTTTTGGCAATCTAGGACCGAACAATGGTAGCAACTGAGTGTAGAATGATGGCAATGGAGGAGTGAATTCCGTCAGATCGAATAGTGGCAAATGATGCTTGGAACGCACAGTGACGACAATTGAGAGTAGAATGGCAGTTGTCGAGAAGGAGTGAACTCCTTCGGATCGAAAAGTGGCAACAATACACGACTGAATAGTACTGGCAACTGAGTGTAGAATTATGGCAATGGATGAGTGAACTCCGTCAAATTGAAAAGTGGCAGCAATCCAGGACCGATTGGTAGCAGCAACTGAGTGTATGATGGCAATGGAGGAGTGAACTCTGTCAGATCGAACAATGGCAGATGATGCTTGGAACGCACAATGACGGCAACTGAGAATACAATGGTGGCAGTGGAGAAGGAGTGAACTCCCTCGGATCGAAAAGTGGCAGTAGTACACGACCGAACAGTAGCAGCAACTAAGTGTAGAATGATGGCAATGGATGAGTGAACTCCGTCAAATAAAAAAGTAGCAGCAATCCAGGACCAAATTGTAGCGGCAACTAAGTGTAGAATGATGGAAATGGAGGAGTGAACTCCATCAGATCAAACAGTGGCAGATGATGCTTGGAACGCACAGTGACGACAACTGAGAGTAGAATGGCGGCAGTGGAGAAGGAGTTAACTATGTCGGATCGAAAAGTGGCAGCAATATACGACCTTCACAATAGCGGCAACTGAGTGTAGAGTGGTGGCAATGGAGGAGTGAACTTGGCAGATGATGCTTGGATTGAACAATGGTGGCAACTAAGTGTAGAATGGCAGTAATGGAGGAGTGAACTCCGTCGGATCGAACTGTGGCAGATGATACTTGGACCGCACAGTGCCGGTAACTGAGTGTAGAATGGCGGCAATGGAGGAGTGGACTCAATAGGGTTTAGCAACAATGGTAGTAATCTAAGCCAGAATACTCAACTAGAGATGGCCCACGTGATGTGGCAAAGGATCATGCATAATGGACCTAGGAATTCGGTATATAGTTTATGGTGCACAATTATGGTGTTCATTTATATAATTAAAACTCTCTACTATTTTCAATGGTCGTTTTTTGGATAGCTAATTTATCAATGGTAGCTTTTTGCACAAATGACTATTTATCAATGGTAGCTTTTTGCATAGCTAATTAGTTATGTCAAGGACATAGCTAATTGTTTCCACTCGCATGCTTTCACCTAGGTGACATCGTCCTTGTGCACCAAATGTGGCTCCGAAACTCATTCACTACTTCGATGGCTCTATAATGTCCTTGTCAAGCATGTCTTTTACTACTTGATTGATCCTTTGATTATCCAAGGGAGATCGCCGTATGGCAGCCATCCGAATTGGCTGTCCTACGACTGTCGGGATTGTATGTTGAACAGGCAAATTGATTAATATTGTTGTCGTTGTCTTGCGGAATAACATTGGGAATTCCCGCAAGAGTCAGCGGATGTCAGCGATCCGTACTATGGTTGATTCTAGATGAACTTGTGTATGCATTATGTGGTTGCTAAGTTGTGGTGAGCTAAGCAAGGGAATCGTGGTCAACGACTTAAGGGATGTCATAACTAGCGATTGAGTATCAAAATGTAATTGTGCAAAGAAATCGCATCCTAATGTCATGGGAAATAATTGGCATGGTAATACATAAAATGATTGTAGGAACTTATGTTGTGCTAAAAGAAAGGTGCAATGTGCTTGTGTGGACGATTGGTAGACTTGTTGTTTATCACCAAAGACTACTTGTATTTGTGTTGCTGGGGACGTGGGTAAGTTTAATGAATTGACTAAATCTATGATAATAGAAGAGATCGTGCTTCCTAAATCTAAGAGAGCCTTGTGTGATGTGTTATCTATTTGTGCTAATGTGGAACATACCTGTCGTTTGGAAGAGGTTGCGGCTTGAATGTGCGGTAGCTGCTCCTCCATCAGTTTCCCGCTTGGTGGTTTCCTTGTACCTCGGCAAGTGACGTCGAATCAGCCAATTAGACTTGAGCATTCTGATGGTGTTTAGATGCCGCCAATTTCCTACAATGTTTTTTAACATGGCCAAACCCATTGGGCCATTACAGTAAAAACAATGCAGCTTGCCCTGAGAATCACGATCAGGTAAGTTGTTTTTCTTGGTGAATTGTACATTTTGTACATCGATGTCCATTGGTGAAACCAAGGAATCATTTGGTTGTTTGTGATGATTGTTACTCATGGGTTGTGTGGATGGCAACAACTCTATGTAATCGGGTGCCTCAATCCTTTGAGTGATTTGGATGGCCATATGGAATGATGTCGGTCCTTGATCCCGAATGCGCCAATATAGATCATGTCGTAATTGTGGTAGTAGGAAGTACAACTTCATGGTTTCCTTCATGTTGGGGTTGACTTGAAGTAGTAATTGTTTTAGCTTTACGACAAATTGTGCCACCGGCTCGTTGGGTTACGGATGAAGACTATTCATCTGTTGTAGGGTGGATTGCATCATGTCGTTGTTAGCGAAATGTTCTATGAGTTGCTCCCGCAAATAGTGCCAGTTGTTCTTGATCTCCTCCCGTTGTTGTATGAACCACATGGCGGTTACATGCTCTAATATTGTTCACAGCTCCAATGCCTTTCTTTCATCATTCCAATCGTGATAACTTGCGACGAGGTCAAAATGATCTAGCTAAGCTAGTAATCCTCTATGGGGAGTCCAGAGAATGATCTTGGACGTATTCGGGAATCTTTTCTTTGATCACTTATTGTTCCTGTGGATTGACATTGAGCGGTGAGCCATGTCATGAGTGCCTGGTTTGTGTGATTTACCTTAATCATCATCATAGACATTGCTTGGAACATTTGCTCCATGGCTATATGCATCGATGTATGTTCTCCGAATTCGGGTTGCATACTTGTTGTGTTGTCGTCTTCTTGTTGTTGCATTTTGATTACTCTGTGTGGTGAAGGCAAGCTAATCTGTTGAACGTGAGGGCGATTATGTGTCGGCTCTTCTATTTGCATATCGGTGGTGGGTGAAGGTGATTATGGCTCGGCTATTTGGGGCTTGGCGGCTGTTGCGTCATGCAGAGTGGCAGGTGGTTGATTGCCCGTCATCTCCACCAATGTAAAATGCTCAGAATGATTCACCCCAAAATAACCATTGCCTCAGCCTCTGGTTTGTATCTCTATTTATAGTATCCTATTACATCAATTACGTTCTTGGTTCCTACTTGAACTAACCGTTTATCAATCTTGGTAGACCATAAGTTTGGTTAAAGAATTGCCACGTCATACATATATGAAAATATTTCATTATTTAAGATTTTTAAAATTTTTAAGATGTTCCTAAAATGTGAGAATAAGGTCTAAAAATGAAAAGATTGTTTAAAAACAAATTTTAAAATGTTTTTAAAATTTTTTAAATTAAAAAAAAACGTTAAACCGTTTAAACCGCGACTTCTGGCTGTTAAAACCAAACCGAACCGTTTTAAAAAACCTAAACCTAAACTGAACCGAACTGAACCGTTGAAACCGCTAAGTCGTTACGCCGCGGTTTCACAGTTCGGTTCGGTTCCAACCGAACCGTTGCCGATTGTTAATGTCACAAACAAAGTGATGTTACACATGAAAATCTAATAGTTTATATTTGTTTACATATTTTATGGTTAGTCTAACGTTAAAAGAGTGGTCACAAGGTTAGTTGTATATGCATAGACTTGTGGGTGGTGAGTTTTTCATAAAGAGTTGCAAGGTGGCACACATTCATCCTGTACCTTTCGCATACTTGCTTGTATATAAAAGGGGTTCCCATCCTAGTTGTGCTCAAGAAGTTCAACACCACTTATTAGGTGTATTGAATTCTATCTAGTCTCATATTCCTTTTCATTGTTCTTGCTTCTCCTTTTCTATCTTTCCTACATTCTATTATTGACACCGCATCTCACTTGGTCGCTCATTGAACATTGTCTTACATCTAGAATAGTTTGAACTTATTTAATACGATGGAACATGCTGTTGTGCCAACTTTCACCACTCTATGGAGGAGATAATACACACAAGTTAATGTCTATAAGTCATCTTGTGGACACTCTTTTCACATTAGAGTACCCATGGAATATACTAACAAATACGTTGATCGTGACAGACCATGCATATACATTTACAAACACACTTGTAAATACATTTAAACATACATATTAACACAATCACTTATACATTTAGACATACAAACACTTGCACATGCACTCATGGTTATACACATACCAATACACAAACACATACAACTTCACATATTTAATGTACACTTATCACATAAGCAATCGGATAGAACTTTACACTCAAAATACATACTTGTTCAAAGAATGTTTACATGTCGACTATGAGTGCAACTTCTACTGCAAACTACACAAAGCAACCACATCAAAACCATATATATTTATTGAAACTACCCTTGTGCTTTTGATATCATACCACATTTGGAATACATATCAATCAATGCCTTTGTGATGAGATTTTCATTCTCTAAGTGACTGTATATGATTTTGGCATGGACTTCTTTCCCTATTTCTACAGCTCCTTCATTGCCACACACTTTCAATATGCAAATGAATGTGACTACATTTGGCAAATGACATTCAAGATGTATTTGTTCAAAACAATAAAATGCTCTCTTAATGAGCTTGCATTGTATATATCTCGCAATAAGAGAATTCCACACTACTATATCCCGAATTTGAAGCTTTTTTACTATGTCCTTTGCTTTACAAAGCATGCCACATTTCACATACATGTCAACCAACGCACTACTGAGAATATCATTGTCCCCCCCAAACCCCTCCATCACAACCCTCACATGTATTTTTTTGCCCTTGTAGGCTTCTCCCAAGTTTCCACATCCAAACCATATTCCTTGGTTATAAGGGGCCTTAGTGGCCTAGTTGCATTTTCACGCCCTTCTTGCATATTCCTGTGATGTCATTTGATGCACATCATTGCCGATGCACCCCAACAAGGGAGGGAGTGTACATGTGATGATGAGCATCGACACTTTTCGGGTCCGTGAGTTCAAAGCCAAAGGGACAAGCAATTGAGAGGTGGGTGGTGGCACAAGTTCTTCCCAATAGTGTGCAAAAATTGTGGGGATGCTTCGATGCTTTTGGAGTCACTGTGACCCCCAAATCCAACAGATGCCGAACAATTCATGGGAGGCTGGTTGCTGCAGAGTTTGGTTGGTAGGGGGGAGTAAATAAGTAGGAGGGAAGAGAAGTGATGAGCATTGAATAAAAAAGAAAGGTTGGATCAGGATGGGTAGATGGCATGCCATATATGTATGATATTATGATATCAATACATATGTATGTATATGCATGCGTCATGACACAACACAACACGCATGTATGTATGTATGATAAAAATTGTGGTACAGACTAGTCTTTCTGATAGAGAGAGAGAGAGAGAGAGAGAGAGATTAAGGCCATGTCTCTAATTTCTGATGACATCTACTGGTATTGCCTTCCCGTTCTTCTCGTCTGCCTTACTTACGCACTCTTTCACTACAATTCATCTTCTTCATCATCTTCTTCCATGGCAGCTCGGAGCATATACGACATCTCTGTCAAGGTGCGTGCATTGCATTCCTCTCCTCATTTTTTGTATTTGATCTTTTTCTTTCTGATCCTCTTTGGTAGATGCGTTTCTCTCTAAATTTTCTATTTGACTTGTGATTCTCTGTAAGATCTTTTATCATGTTTCTCTGTTATGCAAAGTATTTATTACGATTACCTGTGTTAGAAGATCTTTATCGTAACTCTCTGTGCGGCAAGATTTTTGTCACGATTCTCTATGTTACAACATCTTTGTCACGTTTCTCTGTGTTGGATGATCTTTATCATTATCCTTCTTTATGAAAAAGCTTTTGTTTTAGTCATTATTTTGTCTTTTCAGTTTGATATCTGTGCTTTTCCTTGTTCCCATACGATTGATCCTCTGTTAGAGTAGTCTTTAGATCATCTTTTATCTGTGTAACATTTCTGTTTCTTAGGTCTGGATTTATCCGCATTATCTGTGGAAATACATGTGCAGACACACTTTCCTATCAAACTATGTGTGAAGTTACTGTTTAGCCATACCTTCATCTAACTGTGTACTCAATTTTCCTATGCAGTACAATTTGCTTATGTTTAGTCACAACCTCATTTCCACTGTCTGTGAAAATCATGCACATAGATTCAATTTGCCGTGCATTTAAATTATAATATTTTCTGGTGTTTTTGTATTTCTCTAGATTGTGAGTGAAAATGAATGTATGTATTACAATTTCCCTCTGTTTAGCCTTGGCTTAATCTCCACTGTCCGTGGAAATGCATGAATACATGTTTAATTTCCCATGTTTAATTGTGAAAGTTTCTGCTTAGCCATGTCTCTTTCTGCTTTGTGAGTGCACAATTGTATGCTTATATACATCTTCTTTCAGCTATATTTCTGAATGTTTAAATAGAATTTCTTTCAGTTATGATTCTGATTTATTGCCACTATTTTTCTCTTATTCTCAGGATGTCAAAGGAGAAGATGTGAGCTTAAATGCGTATAAAGGCAAAGTTCTTCTAATCGTGAATGTTGCATCTCAATGGTAGGAAGGCTCAACTTTTCTTGCATCACATTTTTTCTTGAGCATATGTCTTTAAATATATTTCTGTTTTTTTGTAGTGGATACACTGATTCTAACTACAAATATCTCACTGAATTCTACAGCAAATACAAGGATTCAGGTATTCTTTTAGTGTTTCTCCACATGGTACATTTTAAATTCTGAGTGCACGATATACGTTATCTATTCCTACTTCGTGTATAATAGAAAAATTTGGGAGTCCTTTGAAATTTATTGGTTACATATAACCAAAGTTTAATTGAGGTCCACTAGGATATGTGTGTGGTGTTAATCTGTGGAAGTCAACAGGAGACTGATTTTGAGCAAGGTGAAGACTGCTAGTGTGATCTCCATAGATAATGATAAATCTTGGTCTTTTCCCCTTGAAAATCATTACTGGATTTAGGTTCTATTGTTTTTGTATTTTGATTAGAGAGAAGATATTTTAATGTTAATGCCAGAAACTTAGGTCTCTTCAATGGAACATAATACTGAATTTAGATCTATCAGGATTTAGACACGGCCTTTTTCATAATTTTTATTAGAGCAGAGAACCAAGATAGTTTTGTCTGTGTTGCACAGGTTTGGAGATATTGGCATTTCCTTGCAATCAATTTTTAAAGCAAGAACCAGGGTCCAATGAAGAAATCCAGCAATTTGCTTGCACAAGATATAAATCTGAGTTTCCGATCTTTGACAAGGTATGTCAGAAGCTTTTGTTTAGTTTTTTCCATGTCAAATATTTTACCATCAAGATAAAAATAAGGAACCTCCTGGACGTCAAATTATAAATGGCTGAGTAAATCTACTGGCTATAAACCCTCAAAGTATGCAAATTTGAGTTAACATCTTTCAATCCAATTTTTGGCCAATCTTTTGAGAACATGTTCACAAACTATAAAATTCAAAGAATTTCCCCTACGTTTTCACCTGATTTTCATTTAATCATTGATCTCAATTATATGCTTGTTTATAATTACTCAACCTTATCTGTTTTCTGAAAGTCTATGTAGGTTAATGTGAATGGCAAAAATGCGTCTCCACTCTACAAGTTTTTGAAGAAGGCAAAGGGTGGATGGTTCTTCGGAAACTTTATCAAGTGGAACTTCTCCAAGTTCATTGTAAATAAAGATGGCATTGTTGTTGCACGATATGGCCCAAGCACACCCCCTTCTAAGATTGAGGCAAGCTATTCTGTGCCCCTTCCAAAACGAGTTTTAATCATGTGGCCGCATCACACCTTACCTTTGTATCTATCCTCTTTTTGCAGAAAATTATTAAGAAACTTGTAGAGGCTCATTGATTCTTGATTCGAAATGGATCTGGAATATTTAATCTCATTGGACGTGGATTGTGGAAATGGCTTTGTTTGTTGTACATGCAGATAGCACTCTTCTATTCACTAAAAAGAGGTATATTTTTTAGTTCTTAAATATCAAGAACCTTTTAGGTGTCGCTTAATTTTTGAATTGGCTGAAACATGCATAGCCTTTTGCATGCTGGATCTGCAACATTTCAATTCATAGATCAGAAACAACTTTGTTTGTAACACTATCTTCTATTCATTTTACAATTTATGGACATTTGGTTCAATATGAAGAAACTTTTAGGTACGCATAAATTTGGAACTTTGTGACTTCTAGCAACTATTAACTTCATTTGAGATAGTTATTTTAAGGTAACCACAACCATTTGCGTTCAATGATTCAAAGGAAAAAAATTCAATCCTTACGATTAAGAATAGAAAATGTATGTAATCTTCTTGAGTATGTTCTCATACCATGTAATTTATGTATGTGTTTGAATTGAATAACCATGTAATTGGTAAAGTTGTATTTTGTTTCAAGTCTATTTGTTCATCTGAACTTTCTGTGAGCTCAAATCAGTTAATGTGATATGGTGAAATTAGGCAAATGTTACAGCCTAATGAGGTTTGTGAATTGATCACAACCATTGATTGCACAGTATTTGTACATCTTGTAATTAATCATCAAGCTAAATTACCTCACCATATGATTTTATTGGTCGAAGATTGCACAAGTGTGTTACAAACATTTCAAATGCTAAGCAAAGAAAATTGTTGTGATGAACACATAACATTTATTCATCCTAATCAATGATCTTTTCCACTCCGTAGTAATTCTGTAAGCATCCTATATACAAATTTATTGACTCAATAAATTTTTGGAGAGATGGTATATACATATTTTCAGGTTCACAAAGGCCAGGAAGTAATCCTTAGCAACTGAGTTTGACACTTTAATGCAAGAGAAGTTGCTGTCTGCCATTTTTTATAGAGAAAGGCAGACTCAAGCATTGCCTTTGAGCATTGAGATTGAGTATTGCATTCTCCTTCAAGCATTGAGCTCGACTATTGATGGTCTTGAGCATTGAGCTCGACCATTGGTGATCTTGACCATTGAACTTGGCCAATTGTTTTGAGTATTAAATTTGATTAAACTAGTCTTGAGGATATAAAAAGTACTAAACACATTTTTGGTATGGCATTGACATCAAAATCAATGATCAATGATCATGTGTCTAATGCAGTTTGATGGATCAAACTCGGTCTTCTAGAAGGAGCAAATGTAGGATTATCTCATCGTGAAAGGATAGATAGATCCAATCAAAATTGAATTGACAAAGGATAGATAGATCCAATCGACATTGAATCGACAATCGACACTTGCCAAATAAAAAGTAACTGAATGGTCTTAACATGATCGGCCAATCGGAGTGACCATTCAAATGCACCTCTCCAAATGAATGTTCACACACTTGAGTATGACAACCTACAAACTGTGGAAACATTGTCAAAAACCAATTACAAGAAAACTGCATCAACGTAGATATACCTCATTCGTTGGTTTTACTACCTTTGGATGAAAGAATTGGACCCAATTCTTGTCCTATTGAATGGTTATGAGGGCATTGTTTATTGGTTATCAACTAAGAAAATAAAGGTTAAGGAAGAATTACCTACTTTACTCTTGATGAATGTTTTACCTACATTGTAAGAAACATTCATGACAATGGCCTACGGCTCAGGTATGACCAACTTGACTAGTGTCACATATACTACTGCCATCTTATTTGGCTCAATGTAAGACATTTGCATATAGTTTAATTGGTGATGCTTGCAATGTGCAAACCTCGATTGATGGGTAGCAACCCAACAAAACTTAGAGCTCCTTCCAAGGCCTAACCAATTCGAGAAGCTTGAACACATCAAATTTGAATGCCACGCCTTGAAGCTTAAGAACGCTCAACGTAAAATGTTTGCACATAACTTAATTAGTGATGCATATGGTGTGCAAATTTCAAATGATCCCCATCAACAAAACAAAGGTTGGAGCTCCATGTGTCGCATGACCAATTTGAAAAGACTAGACACATCAAAATTGAATGTAAAGCAAAAAGATCTAGACTATCTACAATTAAGGCAAATGGGTGGAAGAGGTAAACCATGTTGTTTCAACTTCTTTTAGGAACACTAGCTAGTTGGCTCGCTATTTTGAAAGTGACCAAGGATGATTTGACAATTGACATAAACATCCTTACTCTTGAGAGTGACATTGAAGCAAATGTCCCTGCGTCCTATAGATGAAGGTAATAATTGGCTTCTTGATTCCGATGCTTGATATTACGTCATTCCTTTCTGTTCCTAATTCTAATTGTATACTACGAGGAAATTCTAGCCAATTCAACTCAACAACTCACAACATTGTGCTATGATCAACATTGGAGAGGTGGAACTTAATCTTCTCGGTGGTTCTACTCTATAGTCATACACAACATTCGACATGTTAGCCGATGATCATAGTTGGACAACTCAATGAAGCCAAATTTTTAACAAGTTATTAAGCAGGAGGGTAGTAGATCCATAAAGGGAACCTCCTACTTGCTAGAGAAACCATGGTATATATCTTGTATTCTCTCTATGTTACTTGACGAGATTGTTTTTGGCCGCCCTTCTAGTGTCCTGGTTATGGCCCGGGAGACTCGTGCATTTCAACAAGTTGAACATGAAGTGCCTATCCAAGGTTGGTTAAACTCCCCAAATCTCCTATTCTAATCATCAATTTCATTAGCAGTGCCAGTATGGCAAACATGTGGCATCATGTCACCAAGCTAGCACATCAAGAGAATCAAAACCTCTAGATTTGGTCTATTTAGACATCTCTATGCTTATGCTGCATTAGTTTCTTGGTGGTGCCTCATACATCCTCACTTTCATGAATGATGCTACCCAGAAGGTCTGGGTCCATTTGATGAAGATTAAAGACGAAGTCTTTGTCGTCTTTCCAATTTGGCTTGATATGGTTGAGAACTAGACGGATCAAAAGTTGAAATGCCTATGATCCACTAATGGGGATGGGTAGATCTCTCAACTTCAAGATCACCTAAGAGCTTCGAACCAGTAATTGTCAACATGACAAGCTTTGGATCTTCAACTGTGAAGCGTTTGTAGGTGTCTGGAAGAAATCAATGAAAGTATGAATCCTCTGCAGGTGTGTGATGGTGTAGCTGTGATAAACAGAGCAAGGAAAATGCAACCTCGGAGACAGATGTAGGGGGCAGTGATATTGTTCTTCATTTGCCTAGTTGTATGATATTTCTCCTACGAAGTCTCCAAAGAAGCATTAGATGAAATTCAGTCTTTTGAGAAGGTTTCGATTGAAATGGAATTTCTGAAAGATCTTGAAGATTTGGACGGAACTTTTTCTGATGTAGATCTCAATGAGGATATAAAGTCTTTTGGTCAGCCTACATAAGGCTAAGTCGACACATGTTGAAGAAAATAGCTGCCTGGGCATCATGGGAATTTTTGGTGTCTACAAAAGCAGCAGTTGAAGTAGTCCACAGAAATTTTCAGCTAAGTCGAGGACATTAGTATGTGTTGATTGTTCAATGGAAGAAGTTTAGGATGAATCATACTCAAAGGGGTTTCATTAGACGTTCATTACATATAGATGTCCAATGCCATTCATTTTAGTCTTTCACTCTGCGTCTTTGAGCTCTGTTATTGGCGTATCATGACTACAACCTTTATAATGTTTTCAGACTAATAATTTCGTCATGTATGTAGAAATTCTACTAATGAAGAATAATGTTTTTTGGAAAAACAAAAACTGTGAATCATTTGCCTTCGTGCCCAAGGTTTTGACGGCAACATCAACTATAGATTGTGGGACCTTGAGATCAAAAAAATTGTTCAAATGTTGAATGTTGTCTTCAATGAGTTGACAATGTACAAAGAAATGAAATGAAATGCCCAATGGAACTTCGATGAGTAACCTTTGGTGACCTGATGAGGAGGGCTAATACCATCATCCCCAAAATCTTACTGTTATTAGCAATACCCATTTTTATGGCAATACTGTGGAACCTTGAGATCAAACAAATTGTTCACATGTTGAACATTGTCTTGAATGAGTTGACAATGTACAAAGAAATGAAATGAAATGCCCAATGGAACTTCAATGAGTAACCTTTGGTGACCTAATGAGGAGGGCTAATACCATCATCCTCAAAATCCTACTGTTATTAGCAATGCCCATTTTTATGCATTGCCAAAAGAAGTATCTCCCTTGGGTTCCATTCGTTGGAAATGTGTTTCGATTTATTTTTGTCTCTAATCAATCAGGTGCTCTATTTCCTTAATGAAGAAGCCAACTACCACTTATTATTCAACTACTACACGGGGAACTGCTTGCACCTACGAATGATATCAATACTACCATTTCAAGGATGATGAAAACATAAACTCTAAACCATCCATGTGTTGGAGAGATTGTTTCCTATTCATAGCCAAATCTATATTCAAGTTTGGGGGATGAAACATGCATCAATGTTTTCTTCCCCCATTGTCCAAATCACGTTATTTCTCTTGATGGCCATGTTGGGCTAAAGGTCCCACTCTACCCATTTTTGTCCTAGTGTGAACATGTCCTCACAAATAGGGCTAAGTTACCCTAACTATATATGTGAGAGATTGTGTATTGTAAAGGGTTCGATGGTTAATGTAAGATAGTCTCTTTGAGCTTAAACATCTCTCTTTGTGTAACAGGTCCTCAATCATATTCCGCAACATCAACTTATCGAATACGGGAAATAATGGACGTATTCACACTGTTTCGTTTCGACATACTAGGTTTTAGGCTATTTATGTAAATAGTGGAAAGAGTAGTTACCCTAAGTCAGCTGGTATTTAAACTGACTTTGTAACCTAGTTGTTGTTGTTGTTGTTGATAGTGCCATTCTTGTATTGTAACCTTTGCAATAAGACGGTTACTTTGTGTGCCTCTCTCTCTCTCTCTCTCTCTCTCTCCTTGATTTTCCTTTAACTTCTTAACTTGGTGATTTTCTTAACATAGATGTTGTTCTTGTTTCCGCACTGATGGTCTTAGACTCCAACATCTGGTATCAGAACGAGGTTCCTCAACTTGCTACTGGCCGTCATCTATCTTCAACATCATCCTTGTCCCTGTCATCTTGAAGACCCTAAGTTCAGCAACCATCAAGAGAAGAGAAGAAAGACACTAGTTGGTCCACACTCCACTAAGCTATATGACTTCCCATGTAGGCCACTCGGCTATACCTTGTTTTTGTGATCGCAACTACTCAGAGTGGAACCTACTTCAAACAAGTTTCATTCATGCCTCATTAGGTTAAGCAACATTCGGATAGGCTAGTTGGCGTTGCCCACTTAAATGTTGTAACCAATCGAAGCAGAATAGGCTTAACATCTTATGTCATTTGTGCTCCATCCGGCTAGAAGAGATTCCGAAAGTCCAGTCAGCTCTGTCCCTCCCTCTATCGTAGCCACTCTGAAGTAGGACCGTCACTGAAAATGACACACTAACACTATGATTCACACTTTGATCAGTCTATTCCGTGCTTAACTCGGGTAAGCAACATTCCGGAAGAACAATCGATTCTGTTCCTCTGGTTGCTTTAGTCACTTCAAGCAGGATCGGCAATCAAGTTAAATCGACAATCCAATCATCATGATTCGTGCTCAATTCGTCTAGGCATCACAAAGGAGAGACCAATTGGTTCTACTCCACACCTAGCCGTAGCCACTTCAAGCATAGTTGACGGAACAATCAATTAAGTTTGTGTCCAATTCGGCCAGATCAAATTCAGGTGAACCAACCGGTTGCAGTCTCCTACCGAACGTAGGCACCTCTGTTAAGCGCTTGGATTGCAACACAACCAGTCATGAATAAGAGCGCATCAACAAGGACATAATATGTGTTGAAGGACCTACGAAGAGGAAACGACAAGAGGAAAAGAGGCTAAGAGACATCCAAGTGTGAAAGGCCCATACCCTAAATGTGAATGCTATATAAACTACATAGTGGTGGCTTTGTAAGGGTTCTCCCATTTGTAAAGATCTCCCCATTGATTAAGAGCTAGAGCTTCCTCTCCTCCTTCTTGTAACCTTTAAGCTTAAGAGAGATTAGTGAAGTGTTTAGTTAGAGAACACTAATCTCTCTTCCTTGTTGGTGCTAGACCTCTTAGCAAAGAGGGTTAATAACATATTCATTACTCTTATTGTCTATATTCATTGCCCTATTGTCTATGAGAGCGAGCTTGAGAGAGTGAGAGAGATATCGTGCTTAATAATCTATTAATCATTAAGTGAGTGTGAGGCTTGGAGGTGTCCGACAACCATCTTCGCCCGATTCGCCATCAAAAGGGTATACGTCGGTCCAAACTCCGCAAACGACATCGAGGGGCTAACTCCATTGATACATAGATCGCACACAACGTCTGAATAGAACTTTCTAACTAGTCGAATCACATCAAAATGGCCTCAACATCCGGCTTGTCAGAGATAAGTCTAAGGAAGTTCGATGGATTGAACTTAAATTTCTGGAAGGAGCAGATACAAAACTATCTTATAGTCAAGGGTCAGATTAATCTCATCGAGACCAAAAATGCTCTAGAAGGATACAAGTCGAATGAGTGGATGAAGCTAGAAAGAATTATCTGTGCTACCATTCGGATGCATTTGTCGGAGTTAGTGTACTTCACAGTGCAATCATGTTCGACTTCCTTCCAACTATGGAAGACATTCTCAAACACTTACGAAAAGAAGGTCGCCGCAACAAAGATATATCTGATTCGGTGTCTCTACAACCTTCAAATGAAAGAATCCAACTCGGTCCAAGCACACCTCAAGGAGTACGAAAGCCTAAGCTCCCAAATTTCGTCCCAAGGGACTACAATCGAAGACGAATTAAAAGCAATGCTGCTCATGAGTAGTCTTCGTCCTTCTTAGGAAACTTTCGTCACAACTACATGCAATGCGTTGACTGTTGTAGTAAAGTACTCCGAGGTCACAAGCTCAATCTTGATTGAAGCAACTCAAAGGAAATCGTTTGCAAATAATTTGGCCAATGACGCCTACGTAGTACAAGGTTTGGCCGACCGACCGTACATTTGAGGAAGAAGTTTTTCCCAACCGCCAAACAATGTGCGAAGCTGGAGTAAGTCCATGGACAATCGAACCTGCAACTACCGTAAGAAAATCTGACTTATCAAGGACGATTGCCGTGCCCTCAAAGTCAAGAATGATAAAGCTCAACGATCTTATTCAAAATTGTGGCTGTGTTAGCTGGTCGACCACCAGGGTCGGAATCCGACATATGTGAAAGGAAGTTGGAGTTGACCAGGTTTGGAGTCGAACGAGTATTAAAGTGTTAGAGTCGGATCGAAGACAAGTATCGATGAGTCATAAATTAAATAATAATATTTTGTCAAGTAGAAAAATATATTAGATTTAGTTAGGACAGTTTTGTAATAGTTCATGCTGAAGAAGGGCAAGGGTATTCTTGGAAAGAGACTCTCGGTTCCCCTATAAAAGAAGGACCGAGAGCATTGTAAATCTATTGTTTTATTTTTGAATTAATATAAGTTAGTGGTTAGAGTATCTTTGAATCGACAATAGCTTTGTTCATTTCTATTTTCAGTGTTGATCTCTGATTATTTGTGCTTACTAAGTAATTATATTAAGACCAGTAGTCGATCACGGTTACTTAGTACCATTTCTGATTACCTGTTACGGGCATGGCCATATAATATCCCGTGGTGAGAATTTACCGTAGCATTCTATACACGTGGATAAGTGTGAGGGTTAAACAAGGGTGTAAAGAAGGGGAGGATTACTTTTAATCCTCGGGATTGAAACAACCCATTAGGCCAAGTGTGAACTTGTCTGGGGGCCTTGTGTATCGTTATAAATAAGAGGCCTAGCTACCCTCATTTCATCATCTTGTTGACTATGTCGAGACTCTGTCTTGTGGTGGGTCAACTCTTGTAGCGAGTGCACCAGCACCAGGTACGACTTGACGCCACAACGGTGGTATGGGATGCCGATCGAGGCTCGAGTCCGTCTCGATCCCTTCGCTCGGGTGTGGTCAGGTGGATCGGCACCCTTCTTTCTCTCTCTCCTTTCTATCTAGATCTATCTTTTATCCTTATTTTATGCTTACATTAATTCATGTCTCTAATAGTTGGATTAGAGCCTATGTTCTAATGTTTCTTTTGTTTTCTTTTGTCTTGTTGATTGATGGTGATCGATCGATGTGCGGTTGGCCTTGATCCAGACAACGATCAACAAAGGAACTTCGGTAACTCTTTTCTTCTTCTTTTTTTTCTATTGTTTTTTCTCCCATCTAATCATGTGTATAGTCTATATGTAATTGTTTTCATTAATTTAATGATGTTGTAGTGGTAATTAATTGGTTGTATAAAACGTTTACATATGTGAATGACGTCAATACCTCATTTGACATATATTTAATATGTGATTAGTGTTGTATACGTACGAGGTTAATACCTCAATTGCGTATTACGCTCACATACATATGTTACGTATGCGTATGAGGTCAATAACTCGATTTCGTTATAAATGATATGCGTTTGGTGTCGTATACATATGAGGTCAATACTTCAATTGCGTATTACGATTAACCCTTATTTTTGGATGTTTCGTGTGCGTAGAGGCTACATGCCTCGATTACGTGTCTCGATTTCATCATATGTTGGCTATTTGATGTTACGATTTTTTTTAATATACGCATATGTGGTCACATGTATACGTATTTGATCGTATATATGTGATAAATAAACATATGTGTATATTTGATATTACGTGATCTTTATATCGAATGTTTTCCTTTTCGGGGAAAGGATCTTGGTGACCGTCCTCACATTTTTGTGAGAATGGCGTTGTCACCATCCCTTTTTTCAACAATTTTTTATTGTTGACATTCCCGTTGGTGATTTCGATTTTATTACGTAAAGAAATGTCTATAGCCACAATGATGTTGAGAACGTAGGGCTTGACCCACTTCATGTGAGGTCGCTCCTATGACACACATATCCAACATCCCTCCCTCGTTACATGGATACGATGCCACCATGAGATCATTCTTACGAGAGGCATTCGTAATGACGTAACCATGTGATGGGCCACCTGGGCCTACTACGAAAAGAGGGCTCATTTGGCTTGACCATTAGGTTGCACTTTGGCATATGCCATCGTAATTATGAGACTTGAGGTTAGGTAATGTACCATCAAAGTTTGTGGTAAACGAGGGGGAAATAAGGACTCCTGACATATATGTTTCTTTTCAAAAAACATATATGGGCAAATGCCTCACATATCTCTTATACGCATGAAACATTAAACATTCAAGAAGAGCAACCTACTTGGTTGGCTCAAGTGTTTAATGCATTTGTTCTCGAGGTCTCGAGTTCAAATATGACCAAGACCATACAATTTCGTTGATACATATGGCTATAACACTTGTTTAGACTTGAGGTCTAAGTGCACTTCGGGGTCCTCATAATAGGACTTAAAGAGTCGAAACCACATACGTGGGCATAGAAACATAGTTTATTGTTAACATTTCCTTTGTGTATAAACTACTCATGACGCGAACATACATGGTTGAGCCTCGGGGAGCCGCCATGAAAAAATCGATATAGAGATTAGGGAAAGACATTAATTTGTCACCCCCATGGTTTTTAAAACACCTTTGTGTTACCAAAGTAACCTGATCTTGAACCTCATCTCATAAGTCTAGAGGGGTATTGACGTGAGATCATGATATCGATTAATGTTTGTCCATGATATGTTTACATCACGACATGATGTTATGACTATTTGTCTGAGCTTATCCTATTTCTTTGCCAGAAATAATCATTCAATGGCTCAAAATAACGATCCCATGTCATCCGCTCAAACGGAAGGAACTCAAGGAAATCCTCCTGGACAAATGTCCATTGAGATGTATTTTTCGCAAATAACCCAATACCTTAGTTTCACCGCTCAACAGATGACCGAACTTCGGCAATTTCAAAGTGCTCTCGAGGCATGTGTCATTAGTTTACAACGTGAGACTAATAGACTTGATGAGCGACAATGTGAACCATCTTTTGTCGTTAAGCCATTTACGGGAGAAAAAAAGGAAAGAACCGAAGAAGCAATCCGCACGTGGCTGGGAGGATGGGAGTCTCATTTTGAGCTCTATCCCACGCCAGATAGTACGAAGATTGCATATGTCGGTCGAGAACTAGGGGGTAAGGCCGCCGCTTGGTGGCGTGGGCTCTGTACTTTGGGGAAATTGCCCGATACTTGGATAGATTTTGTCACTGTTTTTAAGGGCCAATTTCTACAACCTCCCTCTCGAACCGAGGTAGCTCAAGCTTTAATGAACCTCTCTAGCAGAAAGTTTTCCTCACTAGAAGACTATGTCCACCATGCTAGAACCCAAATCCAAAAATCGGGTCTAGAAGGGGACAATTGGTTAATACCTTATTTTGTCAATGGCATCCCCAATTCGGACTATCACTGGATAGTGCACGATAAGGATCGAAAATCCTTCGAAGAGGCTGTTGAAATTGTTCTTCACTATCAACGCACTTCGAAGAAGGACCGCAACAAACCCAACGAAGCGCCCGGGACTAAGCAGTCGCAATTCGCTAGGATACGCAAGACACCCAACGAATTCATGGATCGCGATTGTAAGAGACAACATCCTTTTTGCGTATTCTCCAAAAAGAAGGGTCATACAAAAGCGCAATGTTGAAAGCTCCAATGGAAAGAGCACGACAGCAAAGCTAAAGTTGTAGACCACAAAGGTCAGATTCCTAATGTCCTTTAGGTCTATACACATCATTTAAGTAATTGTCAATGTTCTTTCCCGCACTATGTATTGGGTCCCAATGATTTACTACGTGCAAACGGGTATATCAATGGATCTCCCATACAATTTTTGTTTGATTCGGGAAGCTCACACAACTTTGTGAATGATCGTTTGGTTCAGATATGGGGAATCCAACCCACCGTAAGTGATCACACCTATACGGTGCACTTGGCTGATGGAAGAGTACAATACATCAACTGGGCGATTCATTCATTAGGAATTTCTATTGATACTTATATACAGGAAGTAGACTACCATGTAATGAATCTTTGTACCACTGATGTAATACTGGGTTATCCCTGGTTCTATAATAAAATCTCTTCTTTATCTATTGATTGGGTTCATCATTCAATTACATTTGTACTGAACGACTGTACTCATTTTATGCAATGTGTAAAAAAACAATCCCTCTCGATTGTTTCCTCTCCATCAATATCCGAGTATTCTTGTTCTACTCTATTTTATTGTGTACTTGATCCGGACATTCTCGTTTACAATATCGATAATGTCTCGGTTCAATTAACATATTTTGAACAACAACAACTTGATGAAATCTTAAATGATTTTCGTGATGTTTTTCCTAGTGAACTACCAGATGGGTTACCTCCAAAACGTAATATAGACCATCATATATTGTACCTGGCGTTGCACCAATAAGTATACCCCCTTATCTCTTAAGTCGATCCGAAGAGGATGAGGTATCTAAGCAACTCAAGGACTATTTACGAATGGGTTATATACGTTATAGTAAATCTCCATGGGGGGCACCAGTTCTCTTGGTTAAGAAGAAAGAGGGCACATGGCGTATGTGTATTAATTACCGACGCTTGAATAAAGTGACGATCAAGAATTTGTATCCATTGCCCCGGGCTGACGATCTAATTGACCGTCTCCAGGGAGCTCGGTATTTTACGAAACTTGATCTCCGTACGGGCTACCATCAAATTCGTATAAGTGAGGATGATGTTCCTAAAACAGCATTTCGTACGCGCTATGGCCATTATGAGTTTTTGGTTATGCCTTTTGGTTTGACCAATGCTCCAGATACATTTCAACTAGAAATGGATGACATTTTCCGAGAACAACTTGGAAAATTTGTCGTTATTTTCTTGGATGATATTTTAGTTTATAGCTGTACATTACACGAACATGCTAAACATGTCCGCTTTGTTTTACAAACATTAGGTGACAAACAGTTTTACGCGAAGATCTCAAAATGTGAATTCTTCAAGAAATCAATTACTTATCTTGGACATCTCATAACCGAACGAGGAGTTGAAATTGATCCTTCTCGCATTGAGAAAATCAAGCTTTGGCCCACTCTTCGGAATATTCGAGAAGTTCGATCATTCCTTGGTTTTGTCGTGTTTTTGCGAAAATCCCTTCGTAATTACTCCCAATTGACAACGTCGTTTACTGATCTTCTAAAAGGTCAAACATGTAAGTCTACAAAACCTATTTTCTGGAATGCTACGCTACACCTCGCCTTTAAGGAACTCAAGGACCTGGTGTGCAAGGCTCCTTCACTTCTTTTACCTGATCCTTCAAAACCTTTTGAGGTTGAAACCGATGCAAGCAATTATGCTATAGGTGCTATCTTATATCAAGATGGTAAACCAATAGCATTCGAGAGTAAGAAACTTGATTCTGCTCAATGTCGGTATACCGTTCAAGAAAAGGAATTATTTGCAGTTATACATGCACTCAAAACATGGCGCCATTATCTTTATGGAAATCGCTTTGTGGTAACTACGGACCACGAGTCCTTGAAATATTTTTGTGACCAACAAGACCTGAAAGGTCGTAAGGCATGATGGGCTGATCTCATGCAGGACTTTGATTTTTCCATACAATATCGTAAAGGTTCCATGAACACTGTCGCTGATACACTAAGTCGCATCCGTGAAGTTAACATGCTTAGCTTCACTGAAATAACATAAAATCTTTATGTGATGACAGTTATTACGCAAAATACTGGGCAAGAGTTGAGTCTGGAACAGACACCACCACATCCTCGAAGGAATACTTCTACATTGCTAACGGTCTGCTCTACCGTAATGGGAAGGTTTGTGTTCCAGATTTGCCTGAGGTAAAAAAGAGGATTCTTTTTTAATGCCATGATGCACCCTCAACAGGGCACCCTGGAATACATCGCACACTCGTTCTCATCTCCACTCAATTTTATTGGCCTAACATGCGTCCTGACATACATAGCTATGTGAATAAATATCACCAATGTCAGGTTAACAAAGCCGAGTTTTTGGTTATGCCTTTTGGTTTGACCAATGCTCTAGCTACATTTCAACAAGAAATGAATGACATTTTCCGAGAACAACTTGGAAATTTTTTCGTTATTTTCTTGGATGATATTTTAGTTTATAGCCGTACATTACACAAACATGCTAAACATGTCCGCTTTGTTTTACAAACATTACGTGGCAAACAATTTTATGTGAAGATCTCAAAATGTGAGTTCTTCAAGAAATCAATTACTTATCTTGGACATCTCAAAACTGAACAAATAGTTGAAATTGATCCTTCTCGCATCGAAAAAATCAAGATTGGCCCACTCTTCGGAACATTCGAGAAGTTTGATCATTCCTTGGTTTTGTCATGTTTTTGCGAAAATCCCTTCGTAATTACTCCCAATTGATGATGCCGTTTACTGATATTTTAAAAGGTCAAACACGTAATTCTACAAAACCTATTGTTTGGAATGCTACACTAGACCTTGCTTTTAAGGAACTCAAGGACCTGGTGGGTAAGGCTCCTTCACTTCTTTTACCCGATCCTTCAAAACCTTTTGAGGTTAAAACCGATGCAAGCGATTATGCTATAGGTGCTGTCTTATATCAAATGGTAAACCAATAACATTCGAAAGTAAGAAACTTGATTCTGCTCAATGTCAGTATACCGTTCAAGAAAAGGAATTATTTGCAATTATATATGCACTCAAAACATGCCGCCATTATCTTTATGGAAATCGCTTTGTGGTAACTACAGACAACGAGTCCTTGAAATATTTTTGTGACCAACAAGACCTGAAAGGTTGTAAGGCACGATGGGTTGATCTCATCCAGGACTTTGATTTTTCCATATGATATCGTAAAGGTTCCATGAACACTATCGCTGATGCACTAAGTCGCGTCCGTGAAGTTAACATGTTTAGCTTCATTGAAATAACATCAGATCTTTATGATCACCTTCGAGGAAAGTATCCTGATGACAGTTATTTTGCAAAATATTGGGAAAGAGTTGACTTTGGAATAGACACCACCACATCCTCGAAGGAATACTTCCACATTGCTACCACATTGCTAATGGTTTGCTCTACCGTAATGGGAAGGTTTGTGTTCCACATTTGCCTAAGGTCAAAAAGAGAATTCTTTTTGAATGTCATGATGCACCCTCAACAGGGCACCCTGGAATACATCGTACACTCGTTCTCATCTCCACTCAACTTTATTGGCCTAAGATGTGTCCTGACATACATAGCTATGAGACTAATGTCACCAATGTCAGGTTAACAAAGCCGAGCGACTTAAAGCCGCATGACTTTTACATCCCCTGGGCATTCCCAATAATAAGTGGGAAAGTATATCCATGAATTTTATTGTTAGCTTTCCTCGCACCCAAAAAGGCCATGATGCCATCTGGGTTGTGGTTGATAGACTAACTAAAATGGCCAGATATATTGCTACTAAAACCACGGTAACAGCTCCTGAATTGGCTTACCAATTCGTTGATGAGTTATTTCTTTTTTATGGGTTACCAATGGATATCGTGAGTGATCGAGATCCAATGTTTACTAGTGACTTCTGGACGCAAGTCTTCAAGAAGTTAGAAACTACATTGAGCACGAGCTCCACGGTGTCGTGAAGATTTTCGTCCACAAGCGGAAACCCGAGCAACGAGAGCCAAAGAGCGACGTGCAACGTTGCACACGTACATAATGTATTTGTAATAGTAATAAGGGTAAAGGGTATGGTGCTAGAAATGCCCCATAAGATCCCTAAGGTATAAAGGTGATGTGGTCTTGTGCGCACATCCACGCGAGAGAGAGAGAGAGGTACTATGCGGTACATAGGTACCTAGTTGTTTGTGAGGAGGTGGGAGTTAAGGGGGCCATCAATCTCACCCTCCCCAAATCAAGGCAAATATCCCCTTTGAATGAAAGGGGGATATTTTAGTCTCAATTTTGTAAACGGTCTTCCCTCCTTGTGCTGTAAAAGGAGAGGGAAGGCACCATTGTGGGGGTTGCCTATTTTGAGTGTGCGAGGTATACCACATAGGTCGAGCGTTAGGGTTAGGGTTAGGGTTTCTTTATCTTCATCTTCGTCGGTTAGGGTTTCGAGTAGTCGTTTGGCGCGGCCTATGCGGCCACCATT